>NW_015664987.1:45313-50345 GCF_001515625.1 Sinocyclocheilus rhinocerous | reverse complement strand
GGGGGGGGGAACTATAATCAAATGTAAGTAAAATAATGAAGTGAAGTGAGGCAACCCATACTCGGAATTTGTGCTCTGCATTTAACCCATCCAAGCGCACACACACAGTAGTGAACACACCTGGAGCAGTGGGCAGCTATATTGCTGCAGCGCCCAAGGAGCAGTTGGGGGTTTGGTGCTTTGCTCAAGGGTCTCACCTCAGTCGCTTGTTATTCAGTCCCCCCACCTACAATCCCTGCAGCTATATTGCTGCAGTGCCCAAGGAGCAGTTGGGGGTTTGTTGCCTTGCTCAAGGGTCTCACCTCAGTCATGGTATTGAGGGTGGAAGAGAGTGCTGGTTATTCACTCCCCTCACCGACAATTCCTGCCAGACCTGAGACTCGAACCTGCAACCTTTGGGTTAAAGTCTGAGTCTCTAAACATTAGGCCATGACTGCCCCCAAACCATACAACTAACCGTATAATTCTGTAAGCTTATCAACTTTTAAATGAGAGGAGAAATGCTATTCCAAATTATTCCCAAATGTCTTTTCATTCAAATTCATCTATCACTTGGTAGAACCTAGGCAAATTATCCAGATACCAAGGACAGATTAGGGGCTTTGGCACCGGAGGAACTATTGGCGGAAGTACCCGCTTTTTGGCGTGTTCGCACTGCAGGAACTAGGAACGGTTTTAGTTCTAGGAACTCCATTTGGAGGAACTAAATTAGCTCCTACTTCGGAGTAGGGTTTAAAACAGTTCTATAGGAACTACCAGTGATGTAAGTGTACGCTGATTGGTCAAACGCATACGAAACACCGGCTACACGGCGTTTTTAAAAAGCCATGTAAAAATACTTACTCCATGAACATGGAAAACAGTGATAATGGCATTTACCTGTTGTCTGCAGTGTTGTGTTCTTTTCTCAGCCTCGATATGTAACACTGCAAGTTGTCATAGGAGATTTCGATCATGTAAATTGTGCATTTACATTCCAACCTAAAACACACAACAAAACCAGCTCCGATCATGGGATCCTCCATTCACCTGTTGTTGACGTATGTAAATGCCGCACATAAAGACTTCGCTGCCAGTGCGAATGTAACCAGGAAAACGGCCCGAGGGAGAAATTAGTTCTCTAGGAACCACCCGCTGGCTAGTTCCTAGAACTAAGTTCCTAGAATTACGCGGTGTGTAAGCCCCTTTTAAGAGACGTCCTTATCCTTGTAGACCATAAAACTATGCAAGGTTAGAGAAAAAACAACACAGATGACATTAAATATGTGTTCACTTGCAACATGGATACACATTTGGATAAAGTATGCTTTGTGGAGCGAATTACTGGCTACCAAGATTAACATTATTTTAAAAATAAATAAAATTAACAGGAAGGTTTATTGAAAAAAAATTCACTAATTTAAAAAAAAAGACATTAGCTATTTTGAGCATTTGAAAGATTAAATGGAGAAACAAGCTACTTTGAGAAAAAGTACCACAGTTTCTGAAGGAAAAAAAACCCTCAAAGCTACAGTAGCTACTGTCATGCAACAGGTGTCTAAGATAAACTCACGCACAAAGAAGATGAAGGCAAATAGTCTTTTAATAATCCACAAGAGGGTAATTCACAAAAGGCAGGCAGGAGACACACGTAGGAAACATTCACAATACCGGACAAGGGACAACTGAACAGACTAGAACTAAAGTAGGGGTGCTAATGAGGGACAGACAGGTGAGGAGGATCAACTAATGAGGACACAGGTGAACATAATCAAACATGGGAAAAAACTGGGTCACAGAACACATGAGGAATGAAAGCGCAACAAAACAGTTCATATGTGTGACAGTTCGCCCCCCTCCCGGAAGGCATGACCTCGCGCCGCAGAAAACAAAGGGAGGGACAGAGGGGGACTAAGAAGGAGGACAAAGGAGCGGATGTGGGATGGTGACAGGGGATGGCAAAGGGCTGGCAGGAAGGTAGGCAGACAGTATAGGTGGAGGTTCGGGCAGAGGACGGACTCCCGGGAGGAGGATGACAGACAGAGTCCAGGAAGGAGACGATGGAGGGAGGAGCCATGGAGAAAACAGGAGGAGCCAGGGCGGATCAGATGGAGGGAGGAGCCAGGGAGAAGACAGGAATGACTTTGAGCTGGAGGAGCCAGGCAGGACCCAGGCCGCAGCGATGAAGGCGACCCACGGTGGAGCCTGAAGGAGGGAGGAGCCAAGGTGGAGGAAGGGCTGACAACTCCAGCGGGCCGACCGACGGCGGCGGAGCAGGTGATGGTGGAGCCCGAGACGGAGAGCCGACGAGCCAGGGCGACGCAGAGGATCCGGAGGGTCAAGGCAGAGCAGATGGCTCCGGTGACCAAGGAGCGACTGAGGACCAAGGTAGAGCCAAAGGGAAGGTGGAACCTGACAGAGCCAGAGGGACGGAGGGACAAGGTGCAGCAGAAGGAGTGGAGTCCTGAGGCGGCGGATGGTCAACGACTGACCAAGTTGGAGCCGAAGGGATGAGGGAGCCCGGCAGAGCTGTCTCATAAATGTATTCTGCATTCTGCAAAGATGTATTTTAGAGATATATTTTATAGAGTTCATAGACTATTTTAAGTTGCAAAGTGAGTTGGATATTTAAAAATTTTGTTTATGGCTTTGGCATGTAGGCTAGTGGGGCAGAGGATGAGTGCCTCACATTTTACCAATATAAATCTGTGATGAAATAAGGAAATCCAGTTCCCCCCCACCAACTCTGATATTTTTCCCCCTAATAAGACAAAAGTGTAATTCCAATTGGCCATTATCTCAGCAAGGATTTGGATTATTTCAGCAAGGAGTTGAATTGCCAAGAGATGGTTGGTGTTACATTCAGAAATGTACACTGCACCATGGCAAAAGTCCCTCTGTAATTCCCAGCCAGTAAACTCATCCCATTTCCCATTACTCAGTGCCCATGGTCACATCTGCGAGTGGACTTTGTTTCTGAACTTCCACCATCTTAACAGTATGCATGCATCCATGTCACTTTGGACTGGTTTATGAAAGCCTTTCATCTAGTCCCACTTCAAGTTCAAGCATACTACCATCGAGATGATATTATCATGCCTTTCAGAACTACGGCATCTCAGAAGACATTGTGTCAGACCATGGTCCACAGTTTATCTCAAAGGTCTGTCAAGCCTTTTTCTAAATACTGAGTGTGTCCATCAGTTTGTCATGTGGCTACCATCCTCAGTTGAATGGGCAAATGGAGAATTTTTTACACACATAATGCAACCATTAACTGAAATCCTGGAGTTGTTATCTTCCATGGGTGGAATATATCCAGAATTTCATGTGCCACTGGAATAATTTCATTTCAGTGTGTGCTAGATTACAACCACCCCTGTTCCCATGGTCTGGTGAGCCATCAGACGTCTCTACAGTTGATCACTGGTTTCAGGAAAGCAAGAAAGTCTGGAACCAGGGGCATGGCCACTTACAAAGAACCAGAAGAGCTAGATATGATCCACCTACGTACCAACCCAGACAGAAGGTCTGGCTTTCCACAAGGGACATTTGGCTCTAACTTTCCAGCTGAAAGTTAAGACCCCAATACATTTGTCCCTTCACTATATTATAATAAATCAATCCAACATATTTTAGGGTTGTACTTTTAGGGCCGTGCTTTGCGGTTAGAGTTCTGTGTACACTGTGATGAACATCCTGGAATCCCCGTGCCAGAGGGGTTGTCTCAAGCACCTCTTGGCCTGGAAATGGTACAGACCAGAAGAGAGGTTTTGGGTAGCTCGAGACTGCACACCTGCGTTTTACCTTCCACACAGAACATTGTCACTGCCCAGCTCTGTGTGGATTCCGTTGTCTGCTCCAGTGGAGTCTTTGAACCTCCAGAACGGCCCATGGAGGGGGCGTATTGTCATGCCTTCTGGCTTTCCAACTCCTTCCAAGATCAATTCCCTCTTTCTGTATTTATAAACAGTCAAATCTTCACACAGTCAGCACACTCATCAAAGACGCTTTAAATACATCTTAATCGCACTCATTGTCAAGTCTCTCTCAAGAGTCCATGTCCAAAGTTTGACTGACCATGCTGCCACCATGCAGTGTTTTCTCTTTGTCCAGTTTCGATATATACTGTCTTCCTCTTTTGATACTTATTTTCTGCCATTGTGATACTCACTGTCCTCCTCTGTGGATACTTCCAATATCGTTCTTTGACACTGCACAGAGTGTTCATTACATTGTCTGCCTACTATTCATTCCACTGTTGTCATCCACTGTTGTATCCTTTGACCAGCGTTCAGCACCTCTTTTTGACTCACCTGTGTCACTAATTTGATAAAACTTCCTGCAACAGTTGTGTGTTTGTTTTTGAGGATTTTTTAAGTTGGTGTGTATTTTTTGTTTCCTTCGGCTCCTGTGTTAAGTTCCTGTTTGCGGTTTACAAAATACCAGACCGAAAGCTCAGTTTTGTCCCCTTATAAGAGGGGTTGGCCGCTGAAGGATTTCTGCCATCAGGTTTGTTTGAATAAGGAAAATTTGAAGATGTGCCTCTGGAGCAGGCTCAACGATTACTTCCTTTAGTCCATGCCAATGAGGAATACCAGTTTCCCACTGTTCCACTTCTGGTTGACTGGCTCCTCCCTAACAGTGGAGGAGGTCAAGGAGGATGCCTTCTTGTAACATTCCATTCCCCATCCAGTCCTGCCTACCTCTAATCTATCAGTGCACCTCTGGTCTCGGAGCCAGAGCCCATACCCGCCATGGACCCAGAGCTAGAGCCCACTCTTATTGTGGAGCCAGACCTATCTGCTATGTTTGTCCTGGAGCCAGAACCTGCTGCTCTGTTCATCCTGGAGTCAGAGAATGCCACTATGGATGTCCTGGAGTCTGAGCCTGTTGCCACGTTATAACAGACCTCTGACTGCACGGGGTAAGAGGCTGCTATAAATCTGAAATTTTGAGAGGGCTCAGTAACTAACCATAAACATAAAACAAACAATTTGAATACCAAATATTGTTTAAGCTTCAAGGATGGCTTATATATATATATATATAT
>NW_015664987.1:41750-44996 GCF_001515625.1 Sinocyclocheilus rhinocerous | reverse complement strand
ATATATATATATCTGTAGAATCTACAGCACAAAAGACACCAACAATTGATATAACAAACAAACCATGAAAAACAAATAAACACCAAGTCTTTAAATGAAAATAAATGAAGAAGGAAAAATAATAATAATTATTTATCAGATAATGAAATAAAAGGCGTATGATGGATGCGAAAACCCTGGGATTGTCCATAAATGCATGAAAGTGTCCCTTGTAATCGAGGAAAGACAAGATCTGTACACGTAGAGCAATAGAAAAGTGAGAAGATAAGTCACCCAACAATAGTCCATCAGTGATTCACACTGAAAGAAGTTGTTCTTAATCCTTGTACACCAAATCCAACTGGATCCATAAACGATGTCAGTAAAGTTCATGAACAGGAATCCATTTGATCTCTGACTTCATGAATTACCCAGAAAGCATTTGACAAAATGTATCAAGAAGTCCTTTTCTATAAATACAGAAGATACGCTAACATTACCAATTACTAGCCTGACAGCAAACACAAATGCAATCACTATGAAGAACACACAAAATGACAAAAAGCAATCCTGAGAATACATTGTATAGATAATACAAAAGAACAGCTTACTTTGATTAAGCAGGAAACCAAAAGTTTCTCAATCAGGACAGCTTGACTTGTGGCGATGCAGCAGGAAAGCCATGCTTTCCTCTGCCCAAACAAATCTATCTCCTTCTACTACATATCTGACTTTTAAACCCAACACCTGAGCGCACTAGCGCCCCCTTATGGTGCGTAGTTGAAGCATGTTAACAGACCAAAGTCTGTTACATAGTCCACCTCAGAATGGGCAGATAAAGAGCTGTTGATGGACTTTTACACAGAACTAGTCCCCACCCTTGTGCTTTCCCTCTTTGCTTCAATGGTTCCAGTCGGCTTATTGGACTCTCTGGTTCCGACCAATTTCCTGGTACTTCCTCCTCTGGGTCCAACCAGCCTCCAAGCTAATTTGTCTCCACTGGTCCTGCCCAGCCTCCTGAATCCTTTGTCTCTGCGGGGCGCCCAGCCCGAAGGCTGCATCATCTATGCTGGCTCCACCTGACTTTCGTTGTCTTTGCTGGTGCCATCCAACTCAGTGGCTTCTCCATGAGCTTTCAAGCTCCCAGCTCTGCAATAGCCTTCAGATCACTCGGCTTCATCTTGGTCATCCGGGCTGTTATGTCTGTGACATAATGTTGTGATATTTTATTGGTTTTGTTGCTATTGTGCCTGTTGTTTCTTTTTATTTCTCCCCTTGTGTAGGACTGGTCCTGTATAAGGCATGGCTTTCAGTGGTTGGACCACAGAAGAGACCAAGACAATAAATGCACATGGATTTCCTCTGGAGGGGACTCTGCCTCTTTGTTTGCTTCTGTTGATGTGTGTTAGATGGTTAAAGATTAATTAATAAATGTTATTGTGTTGTTTACATTACGCTAAGACCTAGACAAGGGACCAGTCTGTCGATCCATTGGCTCCACTGTGGCTCCTCGCTCTCTTGACTCCTCCATGGCTTGTCATCCCTGTGCCTTCACCGGGTTCTTTCATCCCATCATTGCCACCTTGGTCCATCATCCTCCAGGCTCCACCTCAGACCTCCAGACCTGCAGGTACGCCTGGGTCCTCAAATCCTGTGGCTCAACCGGATTCCTGCATCCCTCCAACAGCTTCACTGTCCTTGCTCCCACCAGCTCTGCCTCAGTCTTCTCAACCCCTAGCTCCACCTTGGTCCTCAGCTCTCTGGTCCTGTGGTGTCAAATTTTCCTTGCATTCCTCTGGCTTCACCTGCTTCACCAGTCTCCATGACTACAACTTGGTCCTCCCCTGGCTCTTTTTAACGAGAGATGCAGTACATCTTTCTTATTTTTGCTTTAATGTTTATTTCATGCTGGTTCTAGTTTTATGTTCTTATGAAATCATTACATGATAAAAACAGAGATACAATAAAGACAGACAATATTACATCGCTGAATTTTAAAAATTGATGGTAACCACCCAGCTAATTTTTATTCCAAGAACGTTTTCCAAACATTCTGTTTTGGTTATGGAAACGTTAAAATGTCCAGTTTTTTATGTTAGTAGAACATGTTTTAAGGTTAGTATGATGTTCCTGAAGTGTTCTTTCAACTTAATTTTTATTAACAACTCAACTTTCTAGGAACATTGATTTGTAACATTCCAAGAACATAAACATTTCCTTAATGTTAATAGAACATCATTTAAAGGTTAGCATGATGTTCCCGAAACAATCTTTTAAACTTTTGAACAACTGCTTTTAACAAGCAGAATAACTGAAGGAAAGAGAAACAATAACAAAAACTCCAACTGACTTCCAGCCACAGCCTTAGATGAAATCAACTGAAATACAAGACATTAAATCTCTCAAGATCTCAGCAAAGGATGATTAAACAGCTCCACAAACAGCATTACACACTGTGAGTGTCTAATTGGCACTGCGGTTAGCATCTTCATGCTCACTACAGGTTTTCATAATATCTGATTGTCATAGTAGTATATGACATGGTCAATAGCACAATATTTAAACAAATTAGTAACAAAACACACTTCTGATCAGTGCTTAGACTTTAGATGTAATCAGTGAATCAGACCACTTTACAATGACATTAGTTAACAGCCAACATCACCTGTTATTCTGTCCCAGCTTCTTCTGATGCACCCAGATAGCAAAATTCCTGAGGCCCAGATCAGGCCCACACCTGAAACTTTCATCTGGTCCACATACCGTGTGGAATGATGACAATTGGGCGGTCCGCTCCTGTTTGCCAGATTTGGGCCACAAGCAAGCCAAACGAAGGCCCAATATCAGCCATGAATAAACCAAATAAAGCAGAGCTGGCCCAGATCTGGGCCACATTGATTTAAATTCTGGCCCAGATCTGGCCCAGATCCAACACCTTGCTCCGGCCCACATACTGTGAAGAATGATGGCACTTGGGGGGTCAACTCCTTTTTAAAATTTAAAAATGTCCTCCATAAATGTTCAAATAAGTTCCAGAAATGTGTCCTACTTGATAAAATCATCCCGACCCAAGTTTAATGTAGCACAGCAACATTTAAGACATGTAGACATAAGACCAGACACACTCAAAGTGAACATACAGGAACTTAAGTACTAGGATAATTAATGTAGGCACACCTGAACAGAATAATACAATCAACACAACAAGGAAAACAAAGTCTAAATTAACAGAAACCGTGACAGTAAGAGTACAATCATTATAGTGCA
>NW_015664987.1:41111-41740 GCF_001515625.1 Sinocyclocheilus rhinocerous | reverse complement strand
GCGGGCCACATTTGCGGCATCATATAAGGGCCACTTTAGGCTCACTTTAGGCTCACAGCCACATTAGCCAGTGCTCACTGTGCATATCTTTGCCAAAACTGGCCCAGATAAAGTTTAGGATAACTGTGCCACATTTGTGGCATCATATAATGGCCACTTTAGGTTCACAGCCACATTAGCCAGTGCTTACCATGCCATATCTTTGCCAAAACTGGCCCAGATACGCATTAGGATGACTGGGCCACAGTTGTGGCATCAAATGCGGGCCACTTTAGACTCACAGCCACATTAGCTAGTGCTTACCATGCCATATATTTGCCAAAACTGACCCAGATACAGTTTAGGATAACTGGGCCACATTTGTGGCATCATATAATGGCCACTTTAAGCTCACAGCCACATTAGCCAGTGCTTACCATGCCATATCTTTGCCAAAACTGACCCAGATATGCTTTAGGATAACTGGGCCACAGTTGTGGCATCAAATGCGGGCCACTTTATAAAATATAATGCAGCCATCAATATAAATATAATATGGGGAAGTTGTGGCCTAATGGTTAGAGAGTCGGACTCGTAACCCAAAGGTTGCGGGTTCGAGTCTCGTACCGGCAGGGATTGTAGGTGGGGGG
>NW_015664987.1:34152-41096 GCF_001515625.1 Sinocyclocheilus rhinocerous | reverse complement strand
GGAGTGAATGTACAGCTCTCTCTCCCACCTTCAATACCACGACTGAGGTGCCCTTGAGCAAGGCACTGAACCCCCAACTGCTCCCCGGGCGCTGCAGCAAAAATGGCTGCCCACTGCTCCGGGTGTGTGTTCACGGTGTGTGTGTGTTCACTGCTGTGTGTGTGCACTTTGGATGGGTTAAATGCAGAGCACTAATTCTGAGTATGGGTCACCATACCTGGCCACATGTCACGTCATTTTTTTTTTTTTTGGTAGCACTTTATTTGACAGTCCTTTTACTCATGTACAAACTATATACTTATTATAGTAATTACAATAACTAGGTAATAACTAGGTACTAACCTTGAAACTACCCCTAAACCTAATTTAAGTTACCGTACATAATATTACCAGTACTTTCTTAGGTTGGTACACTGTAAGTACATGTAAGTGCACATACTGTAAAATAAAGTGCAACCAATTTCTTTATAGCACTGCTGTATACAAGAAATACCACTCTTGATACAGCACTTAATATTGAGACATCAGTTGATGTTCAGTTTAAAATCTCTGTTCTAAAGCAGAACCAGTTGAGAACCACTGATCTGTAACTTTGCAATGTACTGTATATCTCTCCATGCATACACATTAACTTTGATTATTTTACCCGTCCTCTGGTTTTCAGTCAGTTTCTCCCCCTCAGTGGACACATACTCATCCTTCTGCTGACCATCCTCTTCATCCTCAAAGGCACATAAAGAGTTTCAAACAAAAATGTTTAATGAAGAAGTAAATGTTAAAAATATAAGCTTCCATTCAGTAACTGATCTATTTTTAACAAATGCACTTTTAAACAACAATAAAGAAAATACAGTAATAATTAGAACGCAATTTGCAAGTTTAGGGGCTAAAAAAATGCTTGTAAAACATAATTTACATTTAGTCATCAAAAAACAGTTATTACTTCTAGGTTTATGTTCAATACACTTTTATTAAATCTAAATGTTCAACCAGTCACAACATCTATGAAACCTAAACCTGCTTGTGGTATATATGGTACACACCAGGCTTTGGCTCGGAGATTCACAGAAGCTCCCAAAGCTAGATCGGCTGGTGTTGGCCAGAGAAGTTCCAATGCGGAGTGTAGCATACACAGGGTCCAGCTGAGCTTTTGACTCTATCATATCACAAACACATATGCCCAAAAAATTTGCTCTGTACACATACTCGCTTAAACATTTTTTACTTTAAGTTTACAGTGGTGGGCAAAATTGTTAGAACATTTGGCATATTTAAGAAGTTTCAGTTGTTTTTGCTGAATTGGCCATTACAATGCCCTTAAAACGAACTATTGCTGGAACTTCCTGCGATGGAAGGAATCTGCTGGAACATTGAAAATAATGGACTGGCCACCTCAAAGTCCGGACCTCAACCCCATCGAGCAAATTTGGGGCGAGTTAGAAAATAAACTGGACAGATCTGTTGTACATTCAAAGGAAAGCCTTTGGCTTGAGTTGCAGAAGCCATGGGATAACATTAGTGTTGAAGTTCTCAGGAAATATATTGACACTATGCCAGAGAGGTGTGCTGCTGCAGTTGCTGCAAAAGGTGGACATACCAAATATTAAAGTTAAAAGCGGATAAAAGCAATATGACTCACTTCATCTGATATTTGTTGTGCTTAGAGCAGCCATCCACAGGTTTCATGAATGTTTTGAAATGAAATCGTTTGGAAGGCAAAAAAATTCTAACAATTTTGGCCACCACTGTAAGTTCAAGTACATCTTCCAAAGTATACTTCATGCAGTAAGTATGCTAAAATCAACTAGTGCTTTTAGTAGTGAAAATTATTGAAAAGGTGTGGACAGTTATTTTTGGGACCCTATTTGCTTATGCATTTGTAAGAGTTTTCCTTTTAGACGCAAAATTTACGGGCACTGTGGGGGTTGGGGAGTATTTAAATAAATTATGCAATGCAATTTATTGAGGTTATTTAACGCCTAAAAATAGCATGTCTTAAACCAGATGCTAAGTTGAGCTGCTGTTGGTAGATTGCGCTGGTCATTATGGAAATGATCCGGCTGCATCTGTGTTAAAGATAATGTGCGCAATGTCAGTAGATCACACACAGAACCTTCCACTCCCATCAGCGCTTTCATAGGATTGCGCTCTCATGCTAATTCGCCCTGTTTAGTAAATCTGGCCCTAAGTGTAAAAGTTGTAAACTTTAAGTACACAACTTGGCATCTAACTTTTTGTGTATGGTAACTATACTGTGAAATATGCTACAAGTAAACTTACAGGTATAATGAATGAGTACTATTTATACTTCTAGCCCGCTTTTTAGTTTTTGAAGTATACTGTGAAGTATACTCTCAGTAAAGTAATTTCATAGTTTTTATATTGCAATTATACTTGTCAGTTAAGTGAACTTATTATATTTATAGTTTACAATGTATATTATTTCTCCACTTACTATGTGCAGAATACTAGGCTCATATTTACTATAGAGTAAGGTACCTATAGGTATTAATTTTTTTATACTTGTTTATATGATTTATAACATTGTTTTATGTATTGCATAAAGAGACTTGCTCCTTTTGCTTTTTGACTTAATGCTTTGTATTGAGATTTAAAATGATTTATTCTGGTAATGGCTTATAATAGAAGCCAGCGTGAATGAAATATGTTACAGTACTCACATAATGTGAGAAGAAGAAATGTCAATAAAATGATCTGCTTCTGTGTGTGTTAGAAGTGCTGTGTACAAAAGATTATGTTCAGTTCCACTGTACTAAGGGGGTTGGACAAAATAATGTGAAAACCTGGAAAACAGGCAATATTTCATTATTAATATTATTAAAAGCTGTTTCACCACCATTTGCCTGTCCAAACAGTCGACGGTAACCATTGACTTACATATTATGGAAAAATAAGAAAGAATACTATGAAAGTCAATGGCTACTGTCACATGCCTGGTTACCAAAACATCTTCTTTTGTGATTAACAGAAGAAAGATTATTTATATTGCAATTATACTTGTCAGTTAAGTGAACTTATTATATTTATAGTTTACAATGTATATTATTTCTCCACTTACTATGTGCAGAATACTATGCTCATATTTACTATAGAGTAAGGTACCTATAGGTATTCATTTTTTTATACTTGAAATACATCTCACTGTACTGTACATGAAGTAGATTTGCAGTGGTATGCACTATGTATATATGATTTATGACATTGTTTTATGTATTGCATAAAGAGACTTGCTCCTTTTGCTTTTTGACTTAATGCTTTGTATTGAGATTTAAAATGATTTATTCTGGTAATGGCTTATAATAGAAGCCAGCGTGAATGAAATATGTTACAGTACTCACATAATGTGAGAAGAAGAAATGTCAATAAAATGATCTGCTTCTGTGTGTGTTAGAAGTGCTGTGTACAAAAGATTATGTTCAGTTCCACTGTACTAAGGGGGTTGGACAAAATAATGTGAAAACCTGGAAAACAGGCAATATTTCATTATTAATATTATTAAAAGCTGTTTCACCACCATTTGCCTGTCCAAACAGTCGACGGTAACCATTGACTTACATATTATGGAAAAATAAGAAAGAATACTATGAAAGTCAATGGCTACTGTCACATGCCTGGTTACCAAAACATCTTCTTTTGTGATTAACAGAAGAAAGAAACTCATATATGTTTGGAACAACTTGACGGTAAGTAAATGGCAGAATTTTCATTTTTGGGTGAACTATCCTTTTTATACAGCTTTACTAATCTTAGAATAGATTTATACAACGTTTGAATAGTCTCCAATGGAATATCTTCTATCCGAACATCTGCAAATTGCTTCACAGATGTTGAAAGAGGAAACTGCCAACTTACTCTTCTCTCTAAACCTGCCCACAGTGGTTTGATAATATTCAAGTCAGATGATTTGATTGGCCAGGACAGATGTTGAAGTTCATCTTGGTGTTTCAATTGTTAAGGCTTTATGATCACGACACCATAATTTTCACATTTTGTCATTGGATGTTTGTGAGTAAAGTTTTAGCAATTGCAGTTCTTTTATGGATGCCGTAACTTTGCTTCAGTAGTTCTGTGTTGTTTGGACACAGTCCTTCTTAGTGTCTGTGACGAGACATTATGGCAAAAGCAATTCTGCACAAGAAATGATGGCTCAGTCACAATAGCATGTCAGTGCAATGGTATCGTAAAAAACTGTTGTTCTTAAAACACCAAACAATTGGTCTGTTAAGGTTAAATGCTCCCATGATTTGCCCTTTTGGGAGTCACTCATTACTGTACTTAACACTGCAGGACATAACTTTTATACACTAATATAAAACCTTCAGAAAAAGATAAATAAAAGATACAGTAATCGCAATATTAGTTTTTTCACTGTGTCACGCTCCGCTACTGTGAGGAGCACGGAGCGAGGAACGAGGAGATGTGGAGAAAACTTAACAAACAGACTTTAATAATATCCAAGGAACCAGGAAATCATACGTAGCGGGGAAAGACGACATTCAATACCGGACAGGAAACAATGGGCAGAACACACTTTATATACAACTTAATCAGGGGAAGACGAGACACACCTGGAATCAAATTGGAAACAATAAAACACAATCAGGGAACAGGAACAGGAAGACCAAATAAGGGCATAAAGGCAGGGAAAACTAGGACATAGAGCACATGGGGAGCAAAACACAAGACACAGGACTGACACACTGTAGCTTTCACAAATGATATTAATCCCTATAATATAGTGTTGAAATTATTTTGTCCAACGCCTGTATTCACTACACGCCAAATCTGATGTATAATTCATAATGTAAAGCATACTAAGATGTGTTAAAAAGCGTAATTTAACTGGCTACTCTATCAAAAAAGAATAGAATACTTAATAATATTTTCCTTTAGTATATCCCAATTAAAATATTAAGTACCCACCTTATTTTGCAACGCAGAAGCTATTTTCTGTAAGATTTTCAATTTATTAGTCACCATAGGTAAATAACTATAAGAATAACAAAGTGTGGTAAATGGAAAAAACATTCGAGCTTCAAACCAGTGTAATTATGATTACAATAATATATAAAAAATAATATTAAAACAAATACCAGCAGCAAGATGGACTTTTTTTGTACAGCTAAAATAACTGGAAACAGATAACTTATAAGTACCTGCCCCAAAAACACTTAGACTTTTTTGTATACTTGTCAGTATAAGCCAAGTATAATATAGCCATTTAAATACAACTTTGTTACTTATATATCTCTGATATATCTCTGAAGCACATGAAAGTAGACTAAAACATTCTCCCTTAATTTTAGCTTAAAGAAGTATACTAACAACACATTTGAATAAATCTTTTTTTGTAAGAGCTGCAAATAACATCTCCCACACCTCCACCTAAATCCCAATCTAACCCTTGATGCTAAGTAGAATTGATAATAAACACAACTGATCATTGCATTAATAATCATGCTATTTCATTATTTTACACATTAAATAAGGTTTTCACTCATACACACATACCCTGTGTCTTCACAGCATATAACTGACCATTGGTCAGTACAGGTGTGCTTAAGTTCCTCTTGAACATGCCAGACTCGAAGAAAGAAAGAGAAATACACAAAAGAGAAAGAATTAATCTCTGTTTTACATTTTCAGCTATTAAATATCTCATTAGTTAATGATATTATTACTAATAATATTTGAATATTATTAAATATGTGCACAATTACTGATAGATTTACCAGGATGGGCTGATATAAAGATTTGCCTGTATATAAGTATATATAATCCCTGCTGTTTCCTGTGTTTGGGATGGTTTTATTGGTTTACTCAGTTTTCTTCATTGTTTCCTGGGTTTCTGTTTCTTGTACTGTTGTTTTTATCTTAAATAAAATTACTGTTTTGATACTACTCTCCCTTGTCACTGAGTCTATGTCAACAAATCCATCCCTGAACTGAGTCCCTCACAATCTTCAAGTAACATGTCTCCCATGAATGCCTGACTGTGAATGCACAAAACTAATAATGCACCGACTTATAAAACTGAAACTCCTACTATTGTCTCATGGTGTCTTACTTTAATCTCTGTCCTACTGTAGCTCATACTTTTTATGAACAATTCTGGAACTTTGAATTATGGCACTTAATCAGGAGCTTCCATCGGGGATTTAGGCCCATCATTGATTGCTGTGTTAAATTTTGAAGGCCACTATTGCAACTGGACTGAACGAGCTCAAACTTATGTTTTGGCTGGGGCTAGACAAATCCATAAGGAAGACTGTCACACTACTGTGAGCTATGCCAGCCAGATTTCATTCTATGGAGTTCAGTGGTCATGGCCCTGGAGTCGTCTTAGCCATCTGCTCACCCTGTCATGGCCGGCGAGCAGTGCCATCTCTGTGCTCCCTGGGTTCTCTGTCACAAGCCAGGACCAACCAAGCAAATTCTATTTATTTATTTGCTAGTTATTTGTAGTACCACACAACTGACAATAGCGCAGTAGAAAAGGGAAACTTTACTGCAGATATGAACTAGCACAAGTCAAACGTACCTTTCCTTGGCATGGTTTCTCTGTGAATTCAGAGACACACCAAAGATGAGCTCCCATCTTACATGTTCTACAGCGCAGTCCCTGTTTAGAGTTGCCTAAAAAGACAAGGGAAAGAGACTCATGTGCTTTAGAATTTAAAAGGGTTATTACATACCTTTTTATTGTTTTAATATGTTCATTGAGGTTCAGTCATAATGTTAGTAAATTTTGCATTTGCAAATAATTTTCCACCCTCAGAATTGTTTGTTATTGCATCATTCTCCTTGTCACCTAACTGCTGGGCAGGCAATGGAAATGGTAAGTAGCTGTTGATGTGTTGTGGTAGAGATGGTCAGGTGAAAATGTCTACTACAGTGTGATATCACAATGTGTAAGAAGTAAA
>NW_015664987.1:18328-34099 GCF_001515625.1 Sinocyclocheilus rhinocerous | reverse complement strand
AAAAAAAAAAAAAGTTGTTTTGGCTGCTTGGTGTGAAGAAATGTTGTTTTTTTTTTTTTAGGTCTGAAACTTTCAACCTTATATTATCTATACTACTACTACCTCTTGTTCACAGTGAAAATACTTGGACAAGTTGTTTTTAATCAGGTCTTTTTTGGCCTTTCACTGCTCAGGTCATGCATTGCATTAGACCGGTCTGGAGCCCCCAGTAGATCCCCAGATCTACACTGGGTATCATGCAAATGAGAATGAAATTTACTTCGATGTAAGATCCTTCAGAATATCTTGGAGAGGATAAGTGTCCATGCTGGAAGTGCTTCAGGGATTAGGTGTTGGACCATTTCTCTTTTGATATGAACAATATTACTGGGACATATCATACAGGCACACAGATATTCCTGCAATGCTAAAGGGTACACAGTTCTACTTTCTCATTCCAGCATGAAAATTATCCCACAATGACTGCACAGAACTCATCTTTACTGGAAGGTATCTCAGCCAGGATGACAGATAGCCACCTACTCAATCTAGTCATTCCAAACAGTCCAGCTATTCAATACATCATAGTCCCTCACTAAAACTGAAACTCCTACTACTGTCTCATGTTGTCTTACTTTATTCTGTCCTACTGTAGCTTAACATTTTTATGAGCAATTCTGGAACTTTGTGGCACTTCTCCTTTTACTTTCTTTGGTATGAATCACTTACGTTGTAGTATTTCTTATTTTTAAGCTGCTTTGGATAAAAGCTTCTACTAAATGAACACAAGCAAATGTAAATGAGAATCTTATAGAGAAGACAAATGAAAGGAGGGAGGAAATGCCAAGTCTGGCAAGAGTTGCTAAAACGAGGACAGAAGTGCAAAAATAGAAAGACTTTTCATTCCCTGCTTACCTGCAATAATGAGCTTGCACAGACTGCAGCTGGTGGGTCGACGGAACACATGCTCGAGGAAGGAGTGTGTTTGTGCTGGTCGCGGCTGCACAACAAATGGAGCAGGTCTAGAGCTGATGCTTGGGGAGGGCAAAACAACACTGCTGTTACCAGGTGCAGGCCCAGTAAACAGGCGCGGGGAAGAAGGCAGGGCACCAGAGAAGAGCTCTGTTGGTGGGTAAGCATCGCTCTGAGAACGCTGGAAGAAGTTCTCCACACTTTTACTCCGCATAAATGTGAGCGAGCGTTTCAGACGCAGCAGCTACATATTAGAAAGAGAGAGAGAAAGATCAACAGATAGGATTATTAAACCAATACGTTTAAAGAGAAGTAATGTCTTGATAATTAAATGTGTTACATAGCCCATTGAATCATTCTCAGACTTAATGCAGGAACCACTTGTGAGAGCACTGTCAGGAGACTTATGGCTTTGCACAGAGGACAATGGTACAAGTAACACAAAAATTCAAAAACAATGGACTTGTGGCAAGGACCCTAAAATAATCAGGCCTTAACCTTATTAAGCTTTCATTTTGTGATGTTTTTTTTTGTTTGTTTTGTTTTGTTTATCTCACAGAGTAAGATGGAGCCTACAGAAGTGACATACATGGTTGTTGTCCACACCGAAACTACTTTCTGTGGCAAAAGCACAAGAAACTCATTCATTCTTTTTCAAGGCCCATATTTACAAAATATAGACTGCTGGGAATCCATACTCTGGTCTCATGAGATCAAATCATTCATTTCAGTCTAACAGATGTTGCTAGAGGAGGAGTACAGTGAGAAGTGCCTGCTTCCCACAGTGAAGTTCAGTGGTAGTAAAGCTCTCATATAGGGATGAGACCACAGGAACCAGGTGAGTCCTCTGCACAATCTGATTTTGCTGCAGCCTGGAATTAAGCCACGCCAGGCTGGTTTGGTCTGGCCACATTATAAATTATTATTGGTAACATTTGAGGCTACATTCACACTGTCAGTTTTTGGGATTGACAACCGCATTTACTTACAGGTGTGAGTCTCATAATGTCCCGTTCACACAGCAGCTTACAGTAGCGTCTCGAATACTGTCTGTATGAACGTGCAACGGGAGTCAAGCCCGTATTCCTTCAGTAACCATAGCAACAGTGACCGAAGTAATATCAAAGATGGCAATGTCCATAATACTTAAAGTTTCATCCCTTCTGACATGACAAGAGTCCAATCGAGCCGCGAGTTCTTCCGTCAAATCTTCATTAACCGACAGCAGCTTTTATTTGGGTAGAGAGCAGAGCATATTTGAGTCGCGCGCAGAACACAAAACTGATGGGAGCGGCTCCGGTGAAAAAACGTCTGGATCTAAAACTTTCAGATGACACGCAGCTCATTTCTTCGTCACTTTAAATTACCGAAACCACACATGAAAACATGTAACACACGGTAGGCTCTCTCTCGCACTGTATGATGTGGGTCGCCGTGATTTTGCCAAGTAAGACATGTTCCTGGATCAACATCTTTTGTTGATCCTGGATCAACATTACTGTCCAAAATACAGACTTAACCCAATCCCTACCCCTAAACCTAACCTTACCCATAATTTATTCCTAAAATCAGAGGGAAATGATAGCTGATTAACAAGGGTGTAGAAACACCTAATCCTGATTGCAAGCCTAAAACTGACATTTCCTGGGCTCTCTCTCGCACTGTATGACGTGACAGACAACCAGTTGTCCAGTCCTGTTCCGTTCACACAGCGCGTGTTTTCCGAGAATGCGGTTGTGAGTCCTGAAAATTTACAGGTGTGAGTTCGGTTACAGAATGAGGTTGTCACACCTGTAAATAACCATACTGTGTGTGAACGTAGCCGTATTAAGGACTCAAATACAGGACTGACAACCGTATTCTGCTGCTGTGTGAACGTGGCCTGAGTGTTTACTGTTGTCCTTTTGTATTATTACACACAATTTTTTCCTATTTAATACTGTAAAGCTGCTTTGACTCAATCTGTATTGTTAAAAGCGCTTTTTTTCAACATGACAAAGGCTATATACATTCTCCTAAAGTGTAAAAGCTTTTGTGGACAAGTGTTTCACCCAACCCTAACACTCTTGAGCACCTGTGGGGGATTTTGTAGAGACAATTTGAGCAACACTCCACCACATTAAAGATCAGGGATAGTAATATGCATGCTAATAAGCAATTAGATAGTGAACAGTGATCCATAATCTAAACTGTTACAAGTAGTATATTTATTAAAGTTACAGAGGACATATTAAGTACTAGAATGTTATATGCTTGATGAATTTTGCCAAGGGTTTGGCTAATTGGCTTATTTTACAGATAATAATGACATATATGTCTTGGTGTGTATTAAGTATACATTTCAAATTTGCAATCTTTCCATGAACTGTATCACTGATCATTAAGTAAAATTTCTTAAGATTTTTTTTTTTACCAAAACACATGATTCTATAAGCTGAGAGAATCATCCAGCAATCCTTTTACCACCCCTCTCATATATCCACTCTTCTACCAAATGTTTAGGAAATCAAAAGTGTAAATGCGTCCGTTTGCATAGTTTTGTGATTCACCTTTCATATGATTCTGATTCTGATTCTGATATATTTTCTTTAGTTTTCCCAGAACCAACGTGATTCGATCCCAAATGGTTTTACCCTAAAGTGTAAATAGGGTCTGGGAAGTTAATTTAGCGTTTAATGCTCCCAGCTTTACTACTAGGCCTACTAGCTTACTACTAATAATTCATGTTATAGACCTGATTAGTTTGACTAGTGAAAATTTCAGGCCTACATATCTGTAATTCTGTTTTCACTGTGTCCACTAACTTTTATTTATTTATTTATTTTTAATGAGTAACAGGTCTAATCATAGAACTAGCAACATTTAATTAAACTTAAAAGTATATTAATCATAGTGGGAAAAGATGTAATTAGGCCATGCTTTGTAAAATTCTAGAATTATGCTGACAATTTATTTTAAGATCTCTACAAGTGAAATCATGACTAGTCCTATAGCGTTACATATATCATCAACTTAGCCATTGCTTTCAAATATACAATAGGTATTTTAGTGATCAGATCTGTAGGTACTGTAGACACACAGCAACGTTTAAATAAAGACAGTCTGAATAGGATACATAGGCTATATGTTGCTGCGTCTTCTCCGTTAAAATAAAATAATAATCCTGCTGGAATGAGAGCATAAAGATCAATGTCTTGACTCACTTGAGAGGCAGTCGCTTCCCTACTTTCACTAATGTGATTCGGAGTGAATGCGGTGTACCTTCTCCGCGGGAGTTCCGGGGTCTGCGGTCCGCAGCTCGCGGTCTGTGCCGCTGCAACTCATCCACGGTCCGCGCTCAACACCTCTGCTGAGAGAGAAGCAGGCAGCTGAACCCTCAGCTCAGCGTGTGTCTCACTTTAAACTCAGAAAGCACCGACGGAAGACATTCACTTAAAATATATCAATGAAAACGTTGCGTGTGCGTGTGTGTTCTGGGCGCATCACTGCACTGAATGTAATGCAGCTAATGTAAGGACTAAAGTAAACTTACAGTCGCCTTTAAGTAAATGATCCAGTTTTCTTCAGACCACTCCTACCAGCTATTCTTATACTTTCGGCTGAAGCCATGACCGATCTCTCTGTGATGAGAAATATTTCAGTCAGATATTGATACATTTATATTTCTGTATAGATAAGACTGGGGCTAAATTGTAAACCCCCAAAAAGCTCTTGGAAAGCAAAAGTCTACCCAGTAACCAGTATCCTGAATTTCGGTGGGACAGATTCTGGGTCGCATCGTAGGCTATATGACTAACCTATGTTTTACATTCAGATGACTGAACACATTGGGGCAGAGGTCTAGTGTCCCTGCGTAATTCAGCCCGGTGGCGCTCTAACGATGCAGGCTCTACATGCATACTAAAGAATATTATCTTAGAACGCACACCTTAATGTAGTGTGTGTGTGTGTTCGAATATTGATCTAGATGTGGAGCGCATGGGGAACTGGGTTATTTAACAAACAAACTATTATTATTTTTTTTTTGTATTTACAGATTATTTTTTATGTAAGTTTCCTTACATACATTTCCATACAAATGTATGACGTTCTTTCTTTTGCAGAACATCAAACGAAGAAAAATACAAATCTCATCTCTGTAGATCCATACAATGAAATTGACTGAAGACCCAAATGGAAGCTCAAAAATCAAAAGCGGCATAAAAGTAATCCCTACCTGGCTTCTGTAGGCTACTGAAAAAAAAGAAGAAAAAAAAGAAAAAGAAACATCAATAAACTGTATCATTTATTTAAAGTGCATTTTTAGCAAATAACACTTAAAGCAAATAACACTGCTCATGCATAAATAAATTAAAAAAATTATTTTCAATAGTATTTTTGCTTGACACACAGGCTGAACCCATACTTTTACTGACTGGAGAAATTTTTGTGGGTTACTATTTTGTTTTGTTTGTAGCCTACATAACATAAAATATGGGGCATATTTTTTTTAAGAGATAAACATTACAATATGTCACAATAAACATTAAGGTCTTCATAGGTGTCTTTGTTTATAGTAAGTAAATATTGACTAGCAAAATGTTTTAACAAAAGCACAGTAAACTCGTTTATTCTTTTCCAAAGCCCATATTTACAAAATATAGACTGCTGGGAATCCATACTCTGGTCTCATGAGACCAAATCATTCATTTTGGATCTAGCAGCATCTGAAATGCTATGGCGCTGCTAGAGGAGGAGTACAGTGAGAAGCGCCTGGTTCCCTCAGTGAGGTTCAGTGGTAGTAAAGCTCTCATATACGGATGCATGAGTGCTGACGTGTGAGGGAGTGATGCTTAATCAATGCTGTCATCAATTCACACACCACTGTGTGATGTAATACAAAAACCTGAAACTGAAGATGCTATCCTCTCCTCATTCCCTGCATTGTTGGGTGGTTTTTCATCACAATGACTACAGTATATAGATTCTCCCAAAGTGTAAAAGCTTTTGTGGACAAGTGTTTCACCCAACCTTAACACTCTTGAGCACCTGTGGGGGATCTGACAATTAAATAGAGAGTGGATTTAAGTCAGTTATCTTTCAGGAGATAAACAGGATAGATGATGAGACAGTTTGTCAAAAACTTGTAAAGAAAGGTCAGAGTTGTAAAATTACAGAGGACATATTAAGTACGAGAAAACTGTATGTTTGTTTAATTTAATCGAGGGCATACTCAAAACCTTCATTTAAACAAAATTGGCTAATTTACTTATTTTACAGGTATTAATGACATATTTATCTTGTATTAAGTATATCTTCAATATAAATATATCAATAACAACATATATTTAATTTAAATTTTGCCATCTTTCCATGAATTGTATGATCATTAAGAAAAAAAATCTGTTGCATTTGCTCAGAGGGGATTCTGTATCTCTTTTCTGGTATTAATATAGTTTTCAGGTTCTTACACAGACAGGTCATTTAGCTTTACAAGACCTCAGTATGTTGTCAGGAGTATTTTTGTATCTGGTCAATTATTTTTTTTTTGACTCTCAATGTGACAGTGTCCATTGACTTGCATATTATGAATCACCAAGGACCATAAATAATCTTTAGTGTTCTGCTGAGGAAAGTCACCTGTATCTTCAATGGCTTGAGGGTAATTAAACTAACAGCAAATTGTATTTATTTATTTAGGTGACATTTTTTTTAGCCCTGTTTTCCAATGTTAGCCCATCCCTAACCCAAAACCCTAAATGTGGGAACTTAGGACCCTTTATCATTTGTTCATTATTCGCCATAAAAATCATGGGAAACACAGGGCTTTGGGAACATATGTGACAAGAGCAGTCATAAGTAGCACATGCATATTTGTAGCAATAGCCAACAATACACTGTACCAGTCAAAATTATCAATTTTTCTTTTATGCCAAAAATCATTAGGATATTAAGTAAAGATTATGTTCCATGAAGATATTTTGTAAATTTCCTACATTCATTAAATATCCTTTCCTAAATACATCAAAACTTAATTTTTGATTAGTAAAATGCATTGCTAAGAACTTCATTTAGACAACTTTAAAGACAACTTTTCTCAATATTTGGATTTTTTTTTGCACCCTCAGATTCCAGATTTTAAGTTGTATTTCGGCCAACAAACCATACATCAATGGAAAACTCATTTATTCAGCTTTCAGATTATGTATAAATCTTAATAATAATTAAAAAAAGACCCTTATGACTGGTTTTGTGGTCCAGGGTCACATTTATAGGGTATTTCAGGTCATTCAATGCTCATTTTGAATTGACAGGAAAGCAAGTTCCCTTATCACCTTTCATTTTACTTTAATACACTATAAGATGAATAAAAAAAAGTGTCCTGATGGGGTCATATATGTCTGGAATACTCTGCAGAACCAACCTGACAGAGGGGGGCCTTGCATGCTTGCCACAGCCCTGCAAGTTTGATCAATTATGATTAATGATTGATGAATCAACTATCTCTTTAAAAATGGCATATTGCCTCCTTGCCAGTGTACTGCTGTATGACATTTTTGTTAACCTTGGAGGCACTTCTCTTCAGGCTCTGAATAGATTTCCTTGTCCTCGTCTAATTGTTTATGCGCACATACACGAAATAACACGGCAGTCCACACTAAACACTGCACACGTGTTTCAGCGTCCACACCCGAAGCTCACGAACTTCAGACGACTAACAGACTAACAGACTGAACACTTCAACTCACAGTAGTTTACTGCGGTCTTGTTTTGTGCCTTTAGAATAACGCGTTATCTTACCGTAATATCATCGATGAAGATTCAGAGTCTCCGTGACTTCATGTTTGCGCAAGCTTAAGTAGCCTACTAGTGTGCTACTTCACCGTGAGCAACAAACACACGTAGAACAATGATTTTAGAGAGAATACCTCCAAGAATATGCTCTTTATTCATGCTCAAGGTAAGTGTTGTGTAGTATGGTGCACATATTGTACGCGTGCTTTTATGGGTGTTAAGCACATTCACATTTAAAAGGGATGATTATTAGAAAAAACGTGTAAAATATAAAGCATTTATATATTAACATACAGATGCAAACATCTGTCTTTGAGTTGAGGGGTCTTGCATAAGGATATGAGGGAAGTGACTCTGAAGTGTATTTTAAGTGAGAAGCTGAGTTCCTCACTTCGTCCGTCCAGGCCACGCTGAGGCAGGCCCACTCCTCCTCGGTTCGGCCGCAGCCGGTGCCTCCGCTCCTCCAGACGCTGCAGCGCTACCTGACGGCCCTGGAGCCGCTCCTGCCGCCGGAGGAGCTGGAGCACACCCGCGGGATCGTGCAGAAGTTCGGCTGCCCTGGAGGTCTGGGCGAAAACCTGCAAAGAGAGCTGATTAAGAGAGCAAAGCACTCACACAACTGGGTGAGAACAGCACTAACAATATAAAACGTCAATATCATGATTTATTTGTTTAGACTTTAGTACTGTGGTACTTTTTTGTTTAAATTAGACATGCCATAATAGGCCTAATGGGGCTACTGCTAATGGGTGCCTTTCAGTTCTTAAAGGGGTCATGACATGAGAAATCAAATTTGCCTTGATCTTTTGGCATATAAGAGGTCTTTGTACCATTAAAACATCCTGCAAGTTTCATAGCTTAAAACCTCCTTCTCATTATAAACAAAACATTTAGGGGTGTGAATCAGTCACTGGTTTCACGATTCAATTCGATTTCGATTACCATGTCAACGATTCGATTCAATTTGATATCCCGATGCATTACATTATATCAAATATATTTTGTTATTTTTATTAAATTAAGGCTACTTTTAAAAAGAATGGCAAATTAATAATAAATCAAAACAATTGTTAAGAATTAAACCAATTAAATATAGCTTCAAAATTTACAAGCATATATAAAGTAATAAAGGGAGAAAAGCAATTACAAGTGATAAACAAAAAGTACTTTCAGTATCTGAGAGTGCTTTTAAGTGTCCGAAAGTTTACAGACAAACATAGTTATGGGTTTTTCTTTTTTCCTGTTTGATTACTACTGGTGCCATCATATACAGTGGCAGCTTTAATAGGCTGCATTCACACTAATGCACAGATCTATTTCCACATATCAGATGTTTGAACTGTTCTGAAAACATATAACTGACTGTTTACATCGATTTCGTATCACGGAAGTATTTGGAGATGCAAGTGTTTTTAAGCGCAGCCGCTATCGAGCTTCAGGACAAACAAACACACAGCGCTGTGAAAGTCTGTCAGTACTTGAGTACATACTGCATTTCAAACGGCAGAGATGAAAGCATGTCTAAAGTAAAACTCTGAAATAACGGCAGGTGGAACTGGAAGCACTGTCAAGCAATGCACACATGTCTCACATCGCATATTCTGTGCAATGAAGGTCGCCGCGATTCTCTCTAGCGCACACACTAAGCTTGTTTTTTTCAAAAATGTGCCCAGATCTCAGATTTAAAAATAGTGGGTGCATTTTGTAATACTCAGGACAAGCACGTATGCGCAGTACCACCACTCCCTATACGCAGTTTGCGTTGGGCACCAACTCCCAGGGGCAGGGCCGTTTCTAGGCATAGGCGAGCTAGGCGGTCGCCTAGGGCGCCACCAGCTGAAGGGGTGCCAATGAGCGCACGTACTGGCACTTTTAGCAGGGTTGTGATAAAGAGTGGCACGGTCACCCTGAAATATAAATGCAGCCCCCACTGGATCCCCCAACATTATTGGGCTAGTGTACTGGCAATCTGACGATGCCTGTATGCCACTAGATCAGAGTGCTGTCAATTGCTGCCTGACTGCTGCATGCAAAGTTTGCATCTGGAGCGCTCAACAACGCCATTACCTGACATGCCATTCCCGCATGCGACCGCTCGCACCTCGTGTTTGCAGCTGAATGCAAATGATCATAATTGATGTACAACTATGCCCGTGAAAAGAAATCAGCAATCTGTCGCCGAGAGAGAGAAAAAAAAAACAGAGCTAAAAAACGTTTTGGCCTGTTGACGTTAATAACGTGTTTTAATGTCGGAAATAATTTCACCACCACCAACACATCTAATATTATCTCTGAGTTTACATGTTCCATTACGAAAATTAGCCATGGTTTTAAAACGAATAAGATCAAAAATCATCGTTCTTGTAACCATGGTGGTAACCGCAAATTAACCATGGTTTTGTTACTTCAAATAATAATTTACAAAGAAGTATTAAGACAATATTTTTTTGTGGTTATAAAAAAAGACCTAAGCCATCAATAGCCTTTAAAATGACTTAAAATGCATTATATAAAAACAATGAGGCAATAATGATTGGTTAATTAATAATTATATGGTTTCATCGAATAACACTGTTAAAATACATAATGTAGGCTAATACAAAATAAACAATTTACGTACATTACATTTTATAACAAATGCCTGCAAAGGGAGCCAAAGGCCATGTAATTGCTGCTGCTACACTTACAGGACAATCAAATCCTTGTTTAATAGGCTATTGACCAAACATTTAATTCAAATATCCACTTTTTTATTAATTCAATCTTTAATTTTTGGCCACCTTTTTTGCTATAGATGACACGGCCTCTATAATTTCTTCAACAAAAAACACGTGGACATCACAACCCTTACAAAAATTAACCATGGTTTTATCGTAGTAAAACTGCTTAATTTTCTTTTGCGTGATTTCTGATTGCTTGAGACTATAAAATCAATCAGACAACTGTATTAATAAAGTCATAGCAATAGGTAACTGTCTGAGCTACAATTGTAATTTGTAAATAATAAAAATTATTCATTTATTTACTTTTAGATTTTATTAAAGTTCTATATTAACCCCTACAATAGATGTTTTTTTTTTTCACAACAACACAGTCCTGCTTAGAGCACCCATTTGCCCTGCGTATGCGAATGATGTCAGTAGGCTATTATCAATTATGGTCTATTACAGCATCGATGCAGAATCGTCCACATCCGCATCGCGATGCAACGATTAATTTCAACACCCCTATTATTTAATCAAGCTCCAAAACGGCTCATTTTGGAGCCGAGGGGCAAGGTGACGTCACGGGGGCACAAACATTTGCATAAACACCGCCTCCAGAACAAGACATCGACGAATGGTCTTCTTCTCAGCATAGGCCCCGGCTACTGGCGTTCAGTCGGCTGACACTTGATTGCACTGAATGCGAGTGTCGTGTCGTGTCGTGTCAAAAGCAAATAGAAATCACAATCACTGCACTATCTTGTCTTAGCTGGATACAGTATACAGATGTGCGTTCGCTCTGACACAGTCCACTCACTCGAGTCTGTCGTCAGGACAAATGCAGTGAAAGAACGTGCGCTTTGACGCGTTTGGTTTAAATGGCTCATTCGCGTCTTTGTACAGATATCAGAAGGGTCCCAGCGGAAGGAACAAGCGGATAGTTTGTTTAATGGCATCCCGGATCATGTCAGAGGATTGATCGGAGCATTTTGTCTTGTAAACGAGGCACAGTGTCATGGAGAGTTCACAAACATTTGTTGAAAGATGAAGCGATACTAGATCTGACTGCAGCTGCATCACAAACCGTAAGTAAATGCGTGATTTCATAATGCTCAAAACACACATGCAGTAGCAAGGGGGCATTGATACTGTTTCCTGTTAGCCAATCATAGTGGCTGATTCATGACAAGCCTTAAAGGACCTGCCCCCTTAAAACAGCTCCTTTTAGAGAGAGGTTCAGAGTCAGGGTTGAACATAATCATTTTTCCACATATTTATTTATTTTTTATTTTTTGTGTGTGTAAAAGAACTTTATTGACATTATGAGTAAACCTCAAGGAACATATTAAAATAATAAAAAAATCAGTGTCATGACCCCTTTAAACTGTGCATCCTCATCGTCTTTCCTTGGGTCTTACCTTCTCCGTTTTAGGAGGATGCAAGGATGATGGAATTATAAGAAGAGTAGTATTTGTAAAAGAATGTTTGTCTCTCAAAACCTAATGAACCGCCTCGTTTTTGGCATCATAGTTGTGTGCAGCAGTTTTCACTCTGATTGTGCATGTTTATTTTAGGCGCACTAGTGTGTTTAGCTTGATCTGGAGTATTTTGTGAGTGTGTGTGTGTGTCTTGACTTTTTTGCAGATTTCAGATTGGTGGGTGCAGTGGGCGTACCTGGAGTGCAGGCAGCCCTTGGCAGTGCATTCGAACCCTGCCATCTCTTTGCCCAAACGTGACTTCACTGACTGGAGAGGCCAACTAGTGTATGTGACAGCCAGAATCAACACACACTCAAACAAACAAACACCCTTACAGACTTAAATGTCATCTTCAGTGATCTTAACTTTCCCTTCGGTTGGTTCAGATAATTGATTGCACAGTAAAATCAAAGCATTAAACAAGCTGTTTTATCTGATATGCTCTTTTATCTGTGTTTTTAATCTACATGTGCGTAATGTCTATATGTCTACATTGTTTCTTGTGCAGGTTTGCATCGAAGCTAATTGCAGGAGTGCTGGACTTCAAAGCTCAGGTGGACAGGTCTGGACGATATTGACACACAGTGGCAGATTTACCTATTTATGTCCGAGCACCTGTGCTAATTTGTGTTTCAGTCGAGCAGTGCCAAACCCTGGATCTTAATATCGTGATATTATTTCTAAATATATCATACTGTTGCTGTCTGTAGCTCAGCGTGACTCCCTATCTCTTTTTTTCCCCTTGATTTCTGTCCACATGTCCTCTCTTGCTCATCCAGTGGAAGGCTGGGGGTAGAGTACATGCGCGGACAGCCGTTATGTATGGAATTGTTTCCTCAGTTGTTCTCCTCCTGTCGAATCCCAGGACCCAAACATGACCATGTGATTCACTATGGACGCCCACGCCGTGGCCCAGCTCACATTACAGTGGTCAGGAACTACCAGGTAACCTAGATTACCTAGTAAGATGATATGATCAAAATAGATAAAGTCATGATTCTACAACTCATAAAAATCATAATGGCGAAACAGATCTGGTAAACTATCCAGTGCATATGTGTTTGCGCTCTGAAGAGCGTCAAAAGGTCTCTATTTACATATTTTTATATTTACATTTTACATTTAGTCATTTAGCAGACGCTTTTATCCAAAGCGACTTACAATTGATTACAATAGAAGCAATCAAAACCCACAAAAGAGCAATGATATGCAAGGGCTATGACAAGTCTCTGTTAGCCTAACGCAATACACGTAGCAATATATATAAAGATGGCTTTTTGCAGCGTTCAGTGATGTCGCCAGCCACAGACATATCTATCTTGAACACATTTTCGCGCACATTAAATGTTTTTCGCGTACGTACACACTGCAAAGTTTCGGGAACAACAACCGCATATTTATGGGGGATTCACACTCGAAAGTGCAGTGGACGGGACAAAAAATATCCGTGAAAATGTATGTGCGTTTGGGCTAGAGCACACTCACTAATTTCCGAAACACACTCAGTATTTGATTCTGGAAATGAGCCTGGATAAAACTGTGTCTGAGCAGTTTTTTTATTATCAGTAGCTCATATTTAGGCAGTCGCATGGATTCTTATGTGGAAGTAGGCTTAAAGTCGTAACAATGAGCGGGATATTTGTTAATTTCCTCCGGGGAGGTTGGCCAGAAACAATTCGGCGCCTATGGTTCTTGTAATAAATCAGGTTATATACACATTATAATTCTACGAGTATACAGTTTCTTTAAAACAAACACACATATATATCTTAGTGATTATTCAGTGGTTGTGTGTAGTTTTTCCAGCTGGATGTGTACAACAGTGATGGGACACCATTGACAGAAAGTCAGATCCATGCTCAGCTGTTGCGGATCCGCTCTCAGTCGTGGAAAACAGATAAGCAACCGATGGGGATTTTGACCAGCGAGCATCGTCACACCTGGGGTCAGGCTTACACGCGCTTGCTCAGAGGTAAACCTGACCTGCACACTCCACTACTGTTAAACACAAATCCAGGAAAGATCCATTAGCAAGAGTGATGCACAGCAGGGTTGTTATATACGAGGCCAGTCTCTGGCTTCACTCATTGTGGATTTTGAAACCAGTCACTCTTTACCATCTAGCTGCATAGTTCCACTGTCTCGAGTTTTATGCTTGATTTAAACTTTTTGTTTGTTTATTTTTTTGCCTCTTCAGATAAAATCAATAAAGAATCTGTGAGGCTGATAGAGAAATCGATCTTTACGTTGTGCTTGGACTCTCCGGTTATGAGGATTTCTGATGAGAAGTAAGAGTTGTTTATACATTGTGATTGATTGATTGTGGATGATACTGACAGTCACTAGAGCTAAGCAGTGTATTTTCATCTAATCTGTACCGGTGATGGTTTGATGTGGTGCTAAGGATGTTGGTTGTTGGCAGGTATTCTAGTCGAATGGCAGCACAGATTTTGCATGGCGGTGGGACTTTCTCAAACAGCGGCAATCGCTGGTTTGACAAGACGCTACAGGTGAGCTGCATGGCCAAGGCCTGGTCTGAATGCTCTGGCATTTAAACTAGGACTGGCTCTCGTTAATAATTAAGGATGGTGAATGACCCTTTTTTTCAGGTAATTTATTTATGAAGCAAACCCTGATGGCACAATTAACAAAGTAATTTGTGTATGGGGAATATAATTACTCAACATGTGTAAAACTGTCATTCATAGAGTTAATGTTAAAGACCAGTGGAGGACTGCATCTTCATACATGTAAGATCAACAGAATAATGTGAACACCTGCAAAATAGGCAATATTTGATTAAGGTGTTTTACCACAGCTTCCAACCTTCTTAAAATAGACTAATCTGCCTGTTGGTTAAGATGTAGATGTTGATGGTGGGAGTCTGCTTCTCACCGTTCTCTCCATTAAAATGCTCACAGTGTTCGATCATATTCAGGTGATTTGTCTGACCAGGACAGATGTTGAAGTTCATCTAGGTGCTCCAGTTGTTCAGGATTTAAGATCATAACAGCATGTAGCATTGGTGTCTGTTGTAAAGCTTTAGTAAATTGAAGCGTCTTAAACGAAGTATAAACAGTAGACATTGAAAAATAAATACATAAAAGGTATTATGTGAACCCCTATAATAATGGGTGTTCACATTATTTTGACTAACTCCTGTATAAAGTAGTGCTTTTATTGAATGATTATAATAATAATAAATAATAGAACAAAATATTATGTATTCAGGGCTTAAAGTTCTCAAAGTTCTTAAAGTTCAGGGCGACACATTGAAAAAGCTGAGAAGCGCAATGTTCAAAGATTTCCATCTAGTGTCATATTTAAATAGAAAAGCTACTAAACAGCAGTGGAGCTTTGTAAACAGCTCAGAGTAATCATGTCATCTCCATAAGAACGATATGATTGCCAGAATGCATTTATCTGTATTTTTTAAAAGGTACTGTTCACACATGATCCCTTAACGGTAATTTACCAGTATGAAACATCACCAGGCCATTGGCGCCCTCTGCAGGTATTTGTTATAATATAGGCATATTACATTATGTATTATCAGTAATCTGATATTTTTAGTAATACAAATAGAACTAAGTGGAAAAACAGGCTTTAATGTGACTATATTTATATATAAAGTAACGATGAGGCAATAATAATTGGCCAATAAAACCATGTAGCCTACTTGATTTTGATACTTTATTTGAGGCCAATTATTATTGCCTCATCGTTACTTTATATATAAATATAGTCACATTAAAGCCTGTTTTTCCACTTAGTTCTATTTGTATTACTAAAAATATCAGATTGCTCACTTGTCAAAATAATCAGTAGATTACTTGATTAGCAGAATAATCATTAGTTAAGCA
>NW_015664987.1:14927-15531 GCF_001515625.1 Sinocyclocheilus rhinocerous | reverse complement strand
TGTTGTTCAATAAAACCATGTTGATACTTTAGATACTTTATTTGAGGCCAATTATTATTGCCTCATCGTTACTTTATATAAATATAGTCATTGTTTTCCCACTATCAGATTACTCACTTGTCAAAATAATCAGTAGATTACTTGATTAGCAAAATAATCATTAGTTAAGCACTAGATTAGTTAAAACATTTCGAAATACAATTGCATTGTTTTACTTTTTGTGATTAAAGGACAAATATTTCGTAATTTGAAAATTTCTTAATCAAGTTTCTGCACCTTGTGAGCTAAGTGTATTGTCACACCCCTAGTGTCTATGAGCGTGATAAAGCTCATAATTTTCCAAGTGTATGATATAGCTTTCATTCTTCAGGTCAATCATATATTCATGAAAAAAAATCAGTTTGAATTAGGAAAGCGATAACTTTGCCATAGTATCATTTCAAATGTTAAATTTGCCACAGCCATTGCATTCTTTGCATGTGCTGCACTTTATTTGTACCATTTTGTTTCATTAGTTTATTTATTAGAATTTGAAAGATAGTAACAACATTGATTGTTTAGTGAGATCTGATTTTAGTCCTTGAAAACCAAAAAAGTAGTGCAA
>NW_015664987.1:847-13386 GCF_001515625.1 Sinocyclocheilus rhinocerous | reverse complement strand
CCCTGTCAAGGACAAAGCTAACCAGCAAAACTTGATATCAAAAGCATCCTAAATGTTACATGTGTTGTAGTGAGTAAACCTTCTTGTTATTGCTGTTTCAAATATCCCACCATAATCTGTAGTCTGAGCCTGTCAAGGGCTAATGGCAATGGCAGATACGTTACTAGTTAGTTAATTTTTTTGTTTGCCAAATAACCCTGTGTATGTGTCTGCCCCCGCAACCCCCAACTCCCGGAAAAAAGTTCAGGCTCAGGATTTTTTTTGCTTTAACCCCTGTGTATTGTTGTTGTTGTTATTATTATCATATTGTATTTCCATTTCCACAATTTTGTATCAAGTAAATATTGCTGTTGCAGTAATTTATGCTGTGAGTGTCATCCACACAAATTGCCGAACCTAATATTCAGACATGAGCTTATTTTTTTGTTGGCTTGGAACTGAATTCAGTAACGAGTAAACCATGATTAATCTCGCTTAAGTACTTTAATCAGTTTCAGGTTTTCTTCATTTCCATTGTTAACCTATTTGTTTTTCCCCCTGTATCTGTTTATTTGTTTTTTACTTAATTATTTTCCCCTCTGTTCTGTGTTCAGTTTGTTGTTGGTGAGGATGGGTCTTGGGGTCTCTTGTATGAACATGCGACAGCTGAAGGTCCACCTATAGCCACGTTGTTGGATCATGTACTAGATTACTGGTATTTACAAACCTAATAATCATGCCTTAAGGCAAACTCTTCTGTGCATTTCTAATCTCCGCATTGTTTTGTCTGGCAGCATCTCACTAGCCAAATGTTTTTGTTTAATGGTGTCGCTCCTACAATGTTTTTGATGAATCCTTGTCTGTTGGAGGTTTGTGAGGAGAGGTGCACATGCACAGACTCTTGGCTAGTGAGATGCTGGCCTAAAAAGAGTGTAGTGTGGTAACAGTGATTGGCCATGTTTTTCTCTGTTAGTAAGAAACCGGACCGAATGCGAGCTCCTTTGATTCCTCTGCCCATGCCCAAGAAACTCTACTTCTACATCAATTCTGAGATCAAATGGGATCTAGAGATGGCCAAGCAGAACCTGGATATGTGAGTTCAAATGCCACTGTCACTGTTTTGGGCTCTTTTGGTTGGTTTTGAGGTCAGACACACCACTGCAATCTGGTTTAGCTGCAGAGGCTTAGCTGTGCTAGCTGGGGGGTTGGCCAAATGTAGCATTGCAGTAGTCCAGTCTTGAGCTCACAGGAGCTTGGACCAGTAGCTGTCAGTCTAAATTTACTAAAGTTATGATAGGATTATCGCAATACAGTACTTAACGTCTCCTAGTAGTATTGTGGTACCACTCATATTGCTATCGCAGGGCTATTCTGTTGCATTTACAGTTTACAGCAGTGTTGCCAACTTTACTTCATCTAGTTTGTGAGACTTGCCAGTACGGCCCCATGAGCGCGAGGTCCTCCTTGTCTAGTCCCATTTACACTTTCTGCATCTTCTCTGTTTTCTCTGTTTTCAATATGTGCTAGTATAATGTTTTTGCTCCATGTACATCTGCGTTAGATGGATGTTTCTGGACATTATGGCACTCGCATCAAGTTAACAGTTCATGTTTGAAAAACACACAGCACTGTGTTAGGTTCTTCCAATGTGTCAGAAAAACCAAAAACGTTGGATCCAGTCTCTTTACCAGATCCCGTCAGAAGACATCTGCTTTTTCTGGTATCCCAATGCAGTTAACAGAGAAAACCGATATTAAATGGCATAATTTAAGTACAACACAGATGTAGCCTATGTTTGGTCTGTTTCATGGCGCACACACATTAGCTTGCTATTAACCCACATGAAAAAAATACTATAGTAATTTATAGTAAATACTATAGTGTTTTTGAGCCATGCTATAGTAAAGTACTTGAATAATTTGTTGTGGTAATTCTATAGTTGCTGCTGAGGTAATATAACAACTATAGTAATATAAACAAATTACTTTACCCAATACTTAGGGCTGTCAACATTTTTTTCGAATTTTAGGTCTGCGTCAGCCGTCAGGCAGCCTTATCAGTGGCGCACGAAATGCGACGACAATGTAAGTGTCATTGCATTTTAATGCTTTTGTTAATCTATCCAGTTGAACCCACTAGATGCGGTGCTGCTATGTTGTTCATTCAATATATTGCAGAAAACGAGAGCATCAGTGTGGCGAAGATGTTGTTTACGGCGAAACCTTAACTTCCAGCGCTTTGGAAAAGATTTTGTCAAACTGCTCAAGCTGAGTCCAAACTCCTTCATCCAGGTGGCGATTCAGCTGGCCTACTACCGGTGAGGCTTGTAGAAAACGCTCTGGCATCATCCAGAAACGACAGATGATAAAAGTGAATTTTCTGCCACCAGATAGGCTCCAAACACCGAAATTGGTTTATGAAATGTCACATTCATAAGCAACGCTGATCATTAAATGTGTGTGTGTGTGTTTGTTGGCATGTGTTTTAGAGAGAAGCCAAGGTGCAGCTGCTGAGAGAGGCTGTTGATGCGTACAGCATCCTCACAGAGCAGGTGAGTAACATGGACACTTCTGACTCTCTGCCCAGATCCGTATTTATGTTGACTGCATAATGAGTGTCATTTTTGATCAGTCGCTGATGGGGCAGGGTATAGACCGCCACTTGCTGGGTCTTAAACTTCAAGCCATCGAGGAGGGACTGAGCGTGCCCCGAATCTTCATGGACACGGCCTATGGACTTGCCACTCACTGGAAACTCCGAACAGGACAGGTAACTTTGTTACATTCAAACAAAAGCTGTCTTAAAGGGGTCAAGAACGGAGAAACAAAAATTCCCTTGATCTTTTGCCATTGTACTATAAAACATCCTGTAAGTGTCAGAACTCAAAACTTTCTTGTTAGTCTAAAAAGCTTATATTGAAGGCAGTCTGCCAAAAAGACAGCTTGTGGAATGTTCTACTCTGTAATGTAATAGTGTGGATAAGCCGTCTGTTAAACAGATCGTTTGATATGAGTACTTATGCGTTTTTGACCGAAATCACAGCATCTGTGAGGAATGTAGGCTGTCAATCATACACAGCTATTAGCCAATCACAGCAGTGGCATTTACTTCAGAGTCTACAATCCTCCACGCCTATTCAAACAGAGCGTTCTGATGAGGGGTTAAAAACAGGACATAACACACCTTATTATTTCTAAATGATGTTTTATGATGTAAAAATCTTGATAACATTAAGTAGACCTCAGATTAGGGATGTGCAACAGCCATCGAGACCGAGTACTCGAGTACTCTGCCGTGATAGTGACGATCGATCATGAAAACGATGATCGTGGAATTGTTTTTTCCTGATTATTCCTGATTGGTTATAGCAGCGCTTTGGGCGGCACCCTGAGCTCTGATTGTTTAGCTGGCCACAGCATGGGTCAAAAGACGTCAGAAGAGAGAGAAGCATGGCTTCGATGTCACGTAGTGATGTCTGGGTTAGCTTTACATATCTGATTAATCTAATATAGGATGTGTTGGGATAGTAACATTTATTAACTTGCTGAATGTGCTGCATATTACCAGAGTTTTGTTTCATGCTCAAATGCAATGCCCGATATTGACTGCGTTATTTGAGATGGTCATATTACTTTTACATGTTTCTTTTTTAAAAATACTGATGTATTAATGTACTAATACTGATGTACTGAGCAGTGCCTTTTTCGTCATATTTGTTCAACAGTAGGCATACTTCAATTAAAATTGTTTTCGTACCTCGTATGGCTTAGAAAACGCACAGGCGATTTCAGGAATTACTTGATAATGTAGATGAAAATATAGCACAAATCTGCCATAAACAGCATTATAATGAGAACTTTATAGAATGTGAAATCTAGTAAATTCTGTCTGCTTTCCTTGCCTGTGTTTCAGCGTGCTATGTTATGCTCTCTCTCGCTCTCTCTCTCTCTCTCACTATAGAACATAATTTAAAGTTCAATGGCATTTGCATCCTTTTGTGCGTCTATGTTATGTATCTAAGTTATCTGATTAATATCATAGGAAGCATCATAGAACGGGTTTCAGTTTATTGGCATAAAGTCACTCAGCTTCACCTCAGGCAGCTATTCTCTTTTTTTAATAACATTGCTGCATCATAATCATAATCTAACAGTGTTCTAATCATGTGTTCATGTTTTCATAGACAGGTTTTCATGTCATATTTTTAACATTCATTTTCATAACAGTCTTCAGATATTTTCATTATCTCCATTACGGCCATGCCAGTACTCGATTACTCATTTTTGAAACCTATCGATGATCAAAATGAGAAATTGCCAAAAATACCTATCCCTACCTCAGAGAACAGTACAACATAAAACACAGAGGCAGTTCATGACCCCTTTAAGTTATTCTCAGATCATAACCATTTCGGCATGAATGTTAGCACCAAAATTATATAATAACAGTGCAAACATTTCATTCTTCTGGTTTGAAAGCCAAAACTGAAGGAACGTCACAGAATAGAAGATGCTTGGGAGTTGTAGGGTTCATGTCTCTTCACTTAGGGATGTAACGATATGAATATTGTGATATCTCGATAGCAAAAACTGTCTCGATATTATCGTGGTCAAATGACGATATGAAACGATAGAAAAAGTGTAGTTTTTAAAATATATTTAAACTTCTTGTTCTAACGTAAAAGGTCTTTAAAGTTGTGTTTTGGGCCATTATGTTCTGGCACAGTATCTGTCAAACGAACTGAAACTGAAAGCACAGTATGGCTTCATCCCTTCATCAAGTCTGTTTTCGTTGTGTGTTTTAAAGCGAAGCTGCACTTCGTTCAGACGATCAGCTCGTGATCTGGTGTCAGAACGGCTCGTTCACACTGAATGAATGCAGTCAACTTGTTTATTGCACTGCTGTGAGTTTAGCGTGCGTTTCAGAACACAACAGACACCAGTTAGGCTTTATTTTCACGGCAGATGATTACAGCGTTTCACTAGATTTGTAGTGAGACGCGTTTCATATTTGTTCAACAGTAGGCATACTTCAATTAAAATTGTTTTCGTACCTCGTATGGCTTAGAAAACGCACAGGCGATTTCAGGAATCACTTGATAATGTAGATGAAAATATAGCACAAATCTGCCATAAACAGCATTATAATGAGAACTTTATAGAATGTGAAATCTAGTAAATTCTGTCTGCTTTCCTTGCCTGTGTTTCAGCGTGCTATGTTATGCTCTCTCTCGCTCTCTCTCTCTCTCTCACTATAGAACGTAATTTAAAGTTCAATGGCATTTGCATCCTTTTGTGCGTCTATGTTATGTATCTAAGTTATCTGATTAATATCATAGGAAGTGTCATAGAACGGGCTTCAGGTTATTGGCATAAAGTCACTCAGCTTCACCTCAGGCAGCTATTCTCTTTTTTTAATAACATTGCTGCATCATAATCATAATCTAACAGTGTTCTAATCATGTGTTCATGTTTTCATAGACAGGTTTTCATGTCATATTTTTAACATTCATTTTCATAACAGTCTTCAGATATTTTCATTATCTCCATTACGGCCATGCCAGTACTCGATTACTCATTTTTGAAACCTATCGATGATCAAAATGAGAAATTGCCAAAAATACCTATCCCTACCTCAGAGAACAGTACAACATAAAACACAGAGGCAGTTCATGACCCCTTTAAGTTATTCTCAGATCATAACCATTTCGGCATGAATGTTAGCACCAAAATTATATAATAACAGTGCAAACATTTCATTCTTCTGGTTTGAAAGCCAAAACTGAAGGAACGTCACAGAATAGAAGATGCTTGGGAGTTGTAGGGTTCATGTCTCTTCACTTAGGGATGTAACGATATGAATATTGTGATATCTCGATAGCAAAAACTGTCTCGATATTATCGTGGTCAAATGACGATATGAAACGATAGAAAAAGTGTAGTTTTTAAAATATATTTAAACTTCTTGTTCTAACGTAAAAGGTCTTTAAAGTTGTGTTTTGGGCCATTATGTTCTGGCACAGTATCTGTCAAACGAACTGAAACTGAAAGCACAGTATGGCTTCATCCCTTCATCAAGTCTGTTTTCGTTGTGTGTTTTAAAGCGAAGCTGCACTTCGTTCAGACGATCAGCTCGTGATCTGGTGTCAGAACGGCTCGTTCACACTGAATGAATGCAGTCAACTTGTTTATTGCACTGCTGTGAGTTTAGCGTGCGTTTCAGAACACAACAGACACCAGTTAGGCTTTATTTTCACGGCAGATGATTACAGCGTTTCACTAGATTTGTAGTGAGACGCGTTTTTGTTTTTGTAAGCCTGTTTTCACTGAAGCTGGAGTTTTCCTTCAAAATAAAAGCTCTACTGCCGTTTCCGTCAAAATAAAAGCTTAAAAGTGCAGTATGAATTGCTGACAGCTAGCGGTTTAAATGCAGTCCAAATTCAAAATATCTCTTTCAAGTGTAGAAATTAGGAAAGAAGTATTGTAATTTCCCTACTGTAGTGTAAAGCAAAAATAATATACCTATGAAATATTAATTTTCATTTATTTTACAGTGCAATTGTTTTGCAATATATGGCTATTACCGTCGTTGTTATTATTATTATTATTATTATATTCTAATTTGTTTGGCTTATTAAAACACCAGTGTTCATGTAATTTAGACTGAGACAGTATATCACAAATAAAAAGAGGGTTGAGTCCCCTTTAAGACAAATTAAAAAAAATATATATACACATATATACACTGAACAAAATTATAAACGCAACACTTTTGTTTGGACATTTTCACTTTGGGGTGTACTCACTTTTGTGGCCAGTGGTTTAGACATTAATGGCTGTGTGTTGAGTTATTTTGAGGGGACAGCAAATTTACACTGTTATACAAGCTGTACACTCACTACTTTACATTGTAGCAAAGTGTCATTTCTTCAGTGTTGTCACATGAAAAGATATAATAAAATATTTACAAAAATGTGAGGGGTGTACTCACTTCTGTGAGATACTGTATGTATGTATATATGTATATGTGTGTGTATATTTGTGTGTGTGTATATATATGTATATATAAGACAAATGAAGAATTGGGGGGGGGTATTTTGTACATTTTAAAGTTTAATTATTCTATTTAATGCACTTTGAGCTTTCAAAATCAACAGCTCCAACACATGTTATTAACTAAGAAAACTTAAGTCAGAAAGTGAATTGACTTGTTGTACCTGACCTTTAAATACCATATCATGGACTTCATATCGTTTTTGATATCGTTACATCCCTCCTCTTAATTCATCCCCATCTTGGGTGCATTGCAGGTCTGTTGTGTTGTGGCTTGTTACCCTCTTCTCAGCATAGACTGTAAAAATGACAAATGAAGCCAAACTATCCCAGATATGGCAGCTGTCATCTGGCGTGGATGATGTTATTTGAAGCCAGAGTCTGCAAAGTAGTAAACCTGAAGTGGAGCCGTGGCATCAAGGTCTTATTAGATAAATGAACACTTCAACATACATCAGTGTGATGAGAACTACCTAAAATGACAGAAACCATATTTGGGAAAAATTTATTCATTCATAAAATGTCTAAAAAAACTATTCATTCATTCATTCATTCACTCATTCATTCACTCATTTATTCGCTCATTCATTCATTCACTCACTCATTCACTCACTCATATATTCATACATACTTTTGCTCAGGTCCCATTCGTTTACATGGAGAGGGTGAGGTGTTTGACCTATACTGCAGCCAGTATTGTTTTGGCTTCACTTTTCAGCATATGTGCGTCACATTTGCTTCCCACCCTCGGCCTTTCCAAAGCGTTCCACGCCCATTTAAATTGTTCAGTTTACACAGCAGGCCTAAACGTTGAGAAGATCATAAAGTTAAAAGCACTTGCATGTTGCATCTTCCTCACAGGTGCCCGCCAACACAGACAGTGTGATGTGTTTTGGACCGCTGGTTCCTGACGGCTATGCAGTCTGTTACAATCCACAGCAGGATCACGTCCATTTCTCCATCACTGCCTTCAACTGCTGTGAGGAAACCAACGCGGAGAAGCTGGCTCTCACATTGGAACGATCGCTTCATGATCTCCAGGAGTTATTTCAGCCCACAGTATAGCACCGTCTAGACATTCAGAAGTGGTTTTAACACTCTACTCCAGCATTGCGGCAGCTTCAGGAACACAGCCTTTAATATGTGGTGAACAGAATGTACTCCTGGAAGTGCCAGGCTTTGTTAAATGAATGGTCTTCATGGAAGCTTGCATGAAGTACAGCGCATTTGAACACCTGAGATGCAGATGTATGATGGACCATTTGCTAATAAGAAATACATCTCTATTTTTGGTATTTTAAGAACAGCAATGAAAGCTTAAACCAGTAATCTAATGTAATACCAAACTTAAAGGCGTTTAAAATATGAAATTATCTCATTTTGTGCATTTGGGTCCCTCTACAGCATGCATGAGTTTCAAATAAGTCTGATTTTGTGTGACCTGTTACATACCAGCAGTTTGACTTGATGTACACTTCTTCCTCATTAAATGTGGGCTTTGTCAGGAAGTGACCAAATATTTAACTCACACATTTATATATTTGTGTGAAATCACTGATTGTGTTACAAAATCAGTTATTGTTACTATTTAAATATATGGGAGATGTCTGTTGCTCATTATGTCCTGGAAAAAAAAAAAGTTTGTTTTCTGGTAATAAATTGAGTACAGTGGTAACAAATGGGTTTTCTTGTAGAAACCTTTGCCAGAGTTCTCCAAATGTCCCTCATTCTGTTTGACTATATAAAGCAGTTAGGTTGTTTTGTTCTCAAGAAAGTTGCAAACCATTTCATATGGAAGCAATTACCACTTTCTCACGAGCTATATCTTCTGTCCATAATCATGGCTCTAACCATAACCAAATACAATTATTAAACCCTTTCGATTATAAATGTTGTGCTAACTGGTTTTGGTTCAGTATTAATGTTGAAGTGCTACCTACTGCAGTATAGTATAGTCTTCCACATAATTAGCTTTTTTAGCTTTCGCTCGCTCACTGCTGGCTGGAAATGTGCAAATATACATTTCTCACAGTGAACGTTCTGCACCAATTGCTGTACAAAATCAGGGAGGACAAGGAGTAAGTGCTGCTAGCTTTGCCGAAATGGTTTCCGGACCTGTTACTGATGCTGTCAGGTCCTGCATGGCCTACTGCGTCGAGGAAAGCCCTAGTTTTGAGTGTCCTGGCATGCAGAGCTGGGTAGATTACTTGTAATCCGAAACTGTAATTTGTTGTTATGCCCATTTTTAACCCCCTGCCAAATGATTACCCCCCTCATTGAAATCACTACCTGATTGCCTAATCCTAACCTCTCCCCCACTCCTATCCCTAAACCTACGTTACTAGGGGGGTAATAATCTGGCGGGGGTCAGAACTCGGCACAACACCGTTACTGATTCCAAATTACATGACAAACATTGTAGTTAGTAACGTAATCCATTACAGTACACATTTCAGGTAATATAATCAAACTACTTTCGGACTACTTTTAGATTACTTTAGACATAACTTGTTTATCGCTTTGATTTAAATTGGACAATCTTGCCATATTGATATGATACAAAGTGTAAGAAAACATCCCATTTGTTGTAATTAACAATATTCAGTGCATTAAACATTACATTATGTGAAGGTTTCCCAAAGGTTTGTAAAAGTACTGCAGGGGGGTTGTGAGTTTAATGAAAAGCTAATAATTAAATTATAAAAAATTAAAATAACATTTTATTTGTTTACCTGCTTGTCATGTGACCATTAACCAACATCAGAGAACCATGAACATGCATACGGAGGAATATTCCTCCATACATGCAAATGTGATAATTATTCAAATATTTTTTTTGAAGATTTCATGGGAATCCAAGTAAATATATTAGGTGAAAGAGTTTCAGATTACCAAAAAGTTTGGAAATGCCTGCATTACGTGTAAATAAATAACATTAATTTGTGGATTTTAAAGTGTTTGAAAGTCTAACGACATAGTAATGGATTGTTAAATGAATGATAATTCAAATAAACATTAATGTGTTCATCAGTAGTTGATGCAGTGTTGAAATACTTCTTAAATCTGAAATGATTTTTGTAAATCCGTTGGTCAAATGCTGTGCAAATCCTGACTAATGACTATTGTGTGAATGTTCATAGTACTGGAAGACTTTTTAAGAGTATTTAAGCTGTAGGCTATTTTAGAAAGAAACATTTAAAAGATGAAAAAGAGGAATTAGGGAGAATCAATACATTCTGAATAATTTATTGTTATTGTGTGAATAATATGTAGGCATGTAATCAAATAAATTAATAACTGTAGTCTGATTACAAGTATTTTAAAATGTAATTTAATCTAATTACAAGCACTTAATTTGTGGAATCTGATTATGTAATGCAGATCACATGTGATCAGTTACTCCCAGCTCTCCCCTAGAGCCACGTCAGCCCCCTTAAAAGTGCTCTCGCTTAACATGGCACTTTAGCTCACGCTCTTGATAACTGAGTACAACTCCAATAACAGAAAAGTTGGGATGTTTTAAATGTAAATGCAATTAAATCAAGAATCTGTGATATGTTAATTCTCTAACTTTTATTTAATTGACTAAAGTACAAAGAAAATATGTCCAATGTTTTCACTGGCCACCTTCATTTTATTTTGTAAATATAAACAAATTTAGATTTTGATGAGTGCAACAGGAACAAACACACTCCTCACGCGTCTGTTCACAAATAAACTGTGCGCTCTTGTTAATGTTTAGGATATTTTAGCAAATAATTTGCTTTGCTTAATAATAAAATCTACAGTGCATTAATAGATACAGTCTAAATTGTCTAATCAATCTCTTGATTTTGTTGACATTTTTTGCTCCTCCTGTGGTAAACATCTTAGAAATCATACTAAGTGAAGTTTTTTTTTTTTTTTTTAGGAAAAATGCAGAAAGTCTAGTGTGAGGGGTAGGGTAAGGGGATAGAAATACAGTCGGTACAGTATATAAACCTGTATGTGAATGTCCCCATAAAACATGAAAACCCAATGTGTGTGTGTGTGTGTGTGTATGTAATTCAGATTTTTAAATGGCAGAGCTGGGTAGATTACTTACAAATTATAGTCTGTTACTGATTACAGATTACATGATGAAAACTGTAGCTAGTAACATAGGTTACTCATTTTAGACAATATAATCTGACTAGACTTGCATAATAACTTGCATAATTATTTTGTTTCATACATGGTCCAATCGCTTGAGAGGTGTCCACCTCAAATTCAGAAGCATGGTTTGCAAATGTATTTACATGACACTTGTGAATATAGTCAAAGCTAAATGTTATGACAACTGGGCAAGGATATGACGTAGCGAACGCTTGTGTTGATGTTCTAACCGGAAGCAACACAAACAGATGCATATCGGTCTAAATATGATAGAAGGAGCCGAGCGCACAGCGAAACTCACATACAGGAGCGCCCTTTGGATTACTTCTGACCGTATTGTTTTGATTTTATTGTAAACATTTTTATCTAAATAAGACGTGGTTTTGTTTGATTGTTATTGTTATGATGAAGGGTGCGTGTGTGTGGTCGCTGGTCGCGGTGTGTGTGTTGTGTGTGTGTGTCGCGTATAAACCGGTGATCATCATTCATGGGCTCTTCGACACCTCTGCGGATTTTATCAACCTTCACCGATTCATCAACCTGGTAAACCATTCATCTGATAATATTATTATGTGCTTGCTATTGTTACTCTGTGTCACCAAGAGTATCAAATCTGTACGTTTGCACAGGGTCAATATACAGACAATAACTCCACAATAGAGACGATTATTAAGGACAAAACGCCTCGTCCTTACCATGGTACATACACTGAGAGTATAAAATGGTGTAACCGTCGTTTTTATAGTCTACCTAAAATTCTGTCCATTTGTTTAAGGTTGTTATTAATTAATTCTTGTATTTTTGTATTGTTCTTTTTGTGTTTTAGTTTTACTGTAGCGCTTTTTTTAAGAAAAGTGCATTACAAATAAAATGCATTATTATTATTATTATTATCAAAAGAATAATTGGCATATTAAACGTACAATACATGAAACTCCAAGATATGCTAACGCATATGTGGTTTTTCAATTATAAAAAATAAAAATGCTGTAGGTCTATTTATTATCTTCAATTATTTAAAAAAAGATTATTTACTGAAATAAAATAATATAATATACATCATTTATTGCTATATAAATATTTTTGTTGTAGCTCCTCATGACTTAAGATGGGAATAACATGTAACATTATTCAAAGAAATACACAGCATGCTGCATGCGTTTGTTACAGAGCACAGTTTGTTGTCTGTTGATCTGTAACTGATGTGTGTGTGTGTGTTGTCTGTTGATCTGTAACTGATGTGTGTGTGTGTGTTGTCTGTTGATCTGTAACTGATGTGTGTCTGTTGTGTGTGTGTGTGTTATCTGGTGATCTGTAACTGATGCGTGTGTGTTGTGTGTTTTGTCTGGTGATCTGTAACTGATGTGTGTGTGT
>NW_015664987.1:0-180 GCF_001515625.1 Sinocyclocheilus rhinocerous | reverse complement strand
GTGTGTTATGTGGTGAGCTGTAACTGATGTGTGTGTGTTGTGTGTGTTGTCTGTTGATCTGTAACTGATGTGTGTCTGTTGTGTGTGTGTATGTGTTGTCTGTTGATATGTAACTGATGCGTGTGTGTGTGTGTATGTGTTGTCTGTTGATCTGTAACTGATGTGTGTGTGTGTGTTGTC
>NW_015664986.1:138084-139922 GCF_001515625.1 Sinocyclocheilus rhinocerous | reverse complement strand
CTGAGAAAGATTCTTCACAGCAGCGGCAGAAGCCACCACAGCATCTTGACGCTCGAAATGTTTCAAAATGCACAAATGCTTGCAGCGATTCACAAATGCACAGCGACCGATCCACAAATGCATGCAGCAATCTACAAATGCACAGGACGCAATTCACAAATGAATGCCAGGCAAAGTTGTATGTGTGACATAAAAAGATATTTGTGAATATGTTTTTTATTTGCAAATCTCATTTAATTTTTTTGTGAATTTAATTCATGTTTATGAAACTCTAAGATTTATTTGTGGGTCTCATTCTATTTATTTTTCAATATATTTAATTTTTGTTAATCTCTTTACATTTATTTGTGGATCATAATCTATTTGGAATTACGCAACAATTCTACCCCCATAGTTTTGCATCAAATACAATGTAATTTTTGGCAAATGAGATCTAGCAGCAACAGCACATTTTTCAGCTTGGGCGAGCGCTTTGCCGACAGCTTACCTCGCACATCAAATCACGTGCATGCCAGCAAACCACTGTGAACGCGCAACAATTCTGACGAGTCATAGCAATAGAGCGGAGGAGTCAAAGCTGCGGAGATTCCGTTCGTCCGGAAGCAACCGTAACTGATAGATTCTGTAGATTTACAGAAATGTACTGTTGTTTTTCAAATAAATAATTTTACGTACTTATTCCCAACTCTTTATTAAGCTTTATTAAGCTTTAAGTTACATCTCAGATGAGAAGGGATCAACTTATAATCATGTTTATATTAACCCTAAGAGGGACGACGTATCCTGGCGGATACAAACATTTGAGAGGCTGTGGGGAGAGGCAGGGAAAGTGTAGACCTCATTTCTTGGTTTCATGTTGAAAGGATGTTTGTTGTAAATATTTAGATAAATATTTAGATATATTGACTTTGTTCATACAATCTTTGTTTAGCTCACGGGCAGCATTTAAAACTGCATGGCAGTAGTAGGAAGGCTACACTGTTAGACATTTCTATAATTTCTACAGTTATTTACTGTATATCACCCAGTATAATACTGCAAATTCCCTTTACAGTACGTAACTGTAATACCCATTGCATCATGGGAATTTTCTGTGACGTCAAACTCCACATACAGACACTTACTGTATTTTTTAAAATTGCTGTATACTACTGTAATTGCTGTAACAGCCTCTGTGGCGCCATTCCATTGAGGTTGTTTTATTTTCCTAATTTCTTACATTAGGATTAACCCTTTAGGCGCCAGGTTTTTTTGGAAAAAATGCCATCAAGATTTCAAAAGCTTGTGGCTTGAAAGGGCTTAAAGATAGAGATCTACTGTAAATTAGAAAAATGTTGGGCATGACCGAAAGTTTATGTGGGGTGTAAATATACTCATCTAATTTGCATTTTATGACGTCATCGGGGGAGGGGGGGGGCGGCCATCTTGAATTTCATAATATTCAGGAAACAGTAGATATTGAATTGATGTTTGAACTTATTTGCATGGTTTTTTTTTTGTCTTTTTATCCTCATTCCAAATGATCAGAAAAGAGGAAACCAACAATAAAACAGGAGAAAGTACTAAATTATTACTATATTACAATACTATATAGTAGTAAAACACATGTGAACAGTAGCCTACTTTTTGATCAGTTCATCAGTAATATTCAGGAAAAAATATATATAGAGTGGATGTTTGAACTTATTTGCATGTTTTTGTTTTTTGTCTTTTTATCCTCATTCCAAATGATCAGGAAAAGAGGAAATCAACAGTAAAACTATTAGTAACTATAGTAAATTATTACTATATTACTGTGCCATAGTATTACTATTGTGCCTATTTTTTGATCAGTTGAC
>NW_015664986.1:135282-138074 GCF_001515625.1 Sinocyclocheilus rhinocerous | reverse complement strand
TGATCCAGTCCTGATACCCTTCTTCATTTCTCAAAAAAACCCAGCTACCATTGTCATCGCTATTTCCAGCCTTATTTAGAGCCAGATTACCCCTGCTGCCTCTACCACGTCTCCCGGCTCTCCCACGCACAGCACGGCCATGTTTACTGCGGCCACTACCACCTCTTTGGGACGCTGGATCCAAAGAGCTAGTGCTACTTCCAGCCCTATTTCTCCTACCCCTGCTGCCTCTACCTCTAGCAACAGCTCTCCTATGGACACTACGACCACGTTCACCCCTGCCACCTATGTGAAAAATAATGCGTTTTTCGAACCACCAAGCATGAGGGCATGTTCTAGTACACCCCCAAAACAAAATCAAGACTTCGTAAAAGAGCATAATAGGACCCCTTTAATGTTACATTGCTTGTAATGATTGGCAAATACGTTTGCCCTTCATGTCAGAAACAGCGCGAGTGCTTGGAGTATACTGTACATCAGAATTATACCGGGGCATCAGTTTACTGTCCGCAGCCATTGTAGATAGTATTGCTGATTATAATGGGTTCTATATTGTCTTTTGTTGTGCCCCGCTGTGCCGCTCACATCCGAGGAAGACACGGATCCAGCGGGGCAGCTCCGCGGGTTTTGCCCGGGGATGAACCCGTGAGAGTGGAAGCTGTGTATCGATACACCTTACGAGAGAACAAGACCAGCAAGCAAGGTAAAAATCTATGTATGTATGTCTGTGTGTGTGCTTTGTCAGATTTTTGCACACCAGTTAACATTTACCCGTTAACATTGAGGTAACTTTACCAAGGTAAACTACGCTGTCCTTTCAAAAGACTGTCAGCATATTGATTTAACATACCGAATTAAAATACAAAATATTTTTAACGAGCAACGCTTATCTTATATTAACATTAAGTTAACTGATGTGAAATTTTGTTCAGGTGTTAGTTAATGTTGGCCAGTAGCCTATTGAGAAAATAAAATCATATGTTAGCAAGGTTAAACTAGTTTTATGGCTAGCTGCCTTAGTTTTAGAATCAGTTTGTTATAATGGAAATTTTATGGAATTTAAGATTTACGGCATTTTTTGTATTTGTGTTTTAAAGGCAACTGCAATGAAGCATCAAGAAAGACATGAGCATGCCAGCCACCCTGAGATTGATAACTCAGGTAAGAGAACAACTAAGTTATGGTTTTGAGAGGTTTGTGTATTCTATATGGGGTTTGCCTTTTAAAAGTGTGTCATTTCTACTTCTTGTTTTTCAGGGAACACATTTCTGTCACTAAAAAGTGGATGGAGAGCAAAGGTGGCCACGTTTTGGAGCAGCGCCTGGGTTTTGCAGATGGTTATGTATTTCTTTTCCCATTATGTTTCTGTTGCCTAAAGATTCTTTGTGAGGATAAATCCAGAGAATATAACATAATGCACTGCAAAATGTCCTAAGGAAGGAGAAATTGTGAAGATGAACTGTTCCAGCATTGGAAGATGCGCTTGTCGGAAGGAGGGACTTTGTAGAAAACGAAGCGTTTGAGAGAGGCGGGGCATAGAGGACCTACAATAATGTACAGTATTTGAAAAATAATGTGTTTTTTGAACATTAAAGCATGTCAACATATTCTGTTACACCAAATACACAAAATAATGATCTTTAAAAAAGCATCATATGACCCCTTTAATTGAATGCCAGTAGTACATACAGTTAAATTAAAAATAAAATGAATTCTATATAAAAAAAATATAAAATCAAATGAAATCTATATTAAAATGAATGAATTACAGTAGTATACTGATGAATTGGATTTTTTAAATAGTAATTTACTGTAAAACAGTACAGTTTGCTACTGTAAATCTTAATTACAGTAACTTACTGGCAAGTTACTGTAAAAGCCCTTTGAAATGTCTAACAGTGTACTCACCCTCCGATAAAAGTTGATCACATATTTACACATGATGGAGGGGAATTACCCGTTTAAAAAGCTGTTGTTCAGCATTAGTTTATTAGTTTTACATTGCAATTTTATGAATTAAATGCTTTAGGGTGACCATACGTCCTCTTTTCCCCGGACATGTCCTCTTTTTGGACCTAAAAAAATGTGTTTGGCCGGGATTTCTTAATCACCCAAAATGTCTGGGATTTGGCTGTTTTCTTAATCTTGCTCCCACTGAATCTCTGACCATTGCCACCTGCTCCCGCATCATGTGTTTCGCTCCCGCAATTTTCGTGTCCACTCCTTTAAACATTCTAATATTGCATATAATTTTTCAGCATCAGGGAGCCGCTCTTAGTATGCGGTGTATTTAAATCCATTTTGAATGAGCGTTCGCGCTGTTCACTTTCACTTTCGTTTTCACGATCACACGCATTCTGTGTAAAGGAAGCACACCTTACAAGATCAGATATTTGTCAATGAGTTCAGGATCTGTTGAGCAGCAAATACTCCTGCATGGTCTTGTGAGTCATCTCTCCTTATTCTCGACCTGAGATCAGTCAAATTGGATGCAGGGTTGCCAAGTCCACATTTTTTCCACATAATTGGGCTACTTTTAAACTGTTGCAATGGGTTGATTTCCCCAAGTGGGTTAAAGGTTTGAAATATTGCATAAATTACATTTGACTGAAATGCTTGTATTGAAACATTTTGCATTATGATAAAACTTTCATGGACTTTTACATTAACTGTTCCCTCCTGTTGGAATGACCTGCCCAACTCAATCCAAGCAGCTGAGTCCTTAATATTTTCAAGAAACAGCTGAAAACACATCTCTTTCATCTTCATTTGACCCTCTAACTCTAGCACTC
>NW_015664986.1:132492-135253 GCF_001515625.1 Sinocyclocheilus rhinocerous | reverse complement strand
CAGAATTGGGCTACTTTTAAACTGTTGCAATGGGTTGATTTCCCCAAGTGGGTTAAAGGTTTGAAATATTGCATAAATTACATTTGACTGAAATGCTTATATAGAAACATTTCTACCTATGATAAAACTTTCATGGACTTTTACATTAACTGTTCCCTCCTGTTGGAATGACCTGCCCAACTCAATCCAAGCTCTTTCATCTTCATTTGACCCTCTAACTCTAGCACTCTCTATTATAATGCTAATTCTAATTTTATATGCTTTTTTTTATTAAAAAAATTAATTTGCACTCTTTATTCTATTTCTATTCTAACTACTTGTTTTATTTAAAAAGAACGTATTTCTAAGTATTTTCTTTTCATTTATAATAAATAATGACCAGTTCTAACACAAGCATTGTCTATTCTTTTTCAGTTTTTTTATTTAAAAATGACCCTCTAACACTAGCATTCCCTATTCTTTTTCTATTATATCTACTTGTTTTCTTTTTATTTATTATAAAAACAATACGAGCAAAAAAAAAAAACTTGCTACGTATACTTTTAGGCAAAACCCCGCCCACGAACCCCATTCGTAACTTAAATTTTTTTTGTAATCTGTCTCTAAATGTTTGTATCTCAGGGGATACTTTGCCCTTTTAAGGGTATAAATCAAGATATAAAAACATATATATAGACACCGTGATTTTGTGGCTTGTGTTTTAGAAAATCAAAACTTTTTGTAATCTTGACAAAACACATATAGTTGGAAAGGTCTGACAGTCAAGATATTTTGTAATAGAAGTGATATTGTGACAGAAAATGATTGATTTGTGACAGAAAACTGCATCAAAAAATTCAATAGAGTTTGGGTGTGACTCACTGTTATTTTTGGTATAGTGGCCAAACAAAATCTCACAGGAAGCACATTTTTTGTGATATCAACTTCAAATTTGGAACATAACTTGGTTAGATATATGGCTTTAATTTTATAGCAATTTAAAGTGTTAAAGTGTTTAAAGTATCAAACATATTTGATAAAGTATTTATTTTATATAAAACAAAAAAAATAGTATACTACATTATCTTTACTTCAAACTTAAACTTCTATAACTTTTTTATACTTTCTTTTTTTAAATGCTTTCACTTCAGCAATAATCTGCTATGTGTCTTCTTCAAAAAGAGACCGACCTTAGGTCTGTATTCCAAAGCATTCAGGAATTACATCCATGTTGTAACAGGCATTGATAAACAAGTGTTCTGTTTTCAGTTAATTTATACCCCAAAGGGGCGACGTATCCTGGGGGATACAAACATTAAAATAAAAAATAAGAGTCAAGTTTTGAAAAAATAAAAAATAAAAATCTGAATCCCAATAAAATAGAAAATAGCAATAAATACATTTTCTGATGTCTCTTTACGGTTCTGCACTTTTTAGGGTTAATTAGCAAGTGAACTCATTCTTTCAGACGGCCTGGGTATGCGGAGCATTTGCAGCTTATATGGACGGAACGCCATTGGCAGATATATTGTTACACTCTAGCACTATTCAAGTATGTAAATCAGTCCCTCCAGGATTTTGCGATTCCGCGATCGCTGAATTTATCGCAAAATCAAGCAAACTCGCAAATTTTCGTAATTGCCGCAGATTTTCCACAGATTTTGGACTTTGGACGTGTCCCGTGACGTCATCGCAACGCGCATTCAGTCAAAGAAAGGTTGTTTCTCAGTTCCAAAAATGGAATGAACAGCCTTGCGTTCTCATCATGACTGATTTACAAGAGCTACATTGGACAAACGAACCAAAAGCAGAACGAATCCGCACTACTCGTTTGGGCTACGCAGCGCAGACCGTTTATCTGCTTGGTTTATCTGATCTCGATCACGCGACACCGTTATACACAGCGCTGGGAGATACAGTGAAGAAAGCAGTAGAATTCACCGCAGAATCAATAACATCTCGGTGAAATCTTGAGAGAAGCATTCAAATTCGGCGCAGAATTCTGTTAAAGCTACAGATATCAGAACAAACGCTACTGATGTGGAAACCAGGAAAACATTGTTCAATAAACACAAATCACCACCATTCACCATGGATTTAACAGTAAAACTACAGGAACAACTTGTGGCAGAAATGGTGTAATGTTTTCGACTGTTTTTAAATGCTTCACACAACTTTTCCCAGCACATCAAAGCTTTAAGTATTACAGAATTTGAAAGTTATTTTTAATGTGATGACATTATTTGTTCATCCTTCATAGGTTGCCCGATTTATAAAACTAAAAGCTTCATAATGTAGGAAAGTAAAGACTTATTTAAAAATAAAAAATACATTAAATTACCACTAGTAGATAGCTGCAGAGAAGTACTTATAGGCTTATTAGCTCTTTCCACTCCCTAATATATATTTTTTGTATTTATTAAATTATATTTAGACATTATGAATGACAGTAATAAAAGTTTAATTTTATCTGCATCTCAACAACACAGACAGCACAAGTACACCTGTAAGACGTCTGCTAAAGATCTGGGAAACATCTGCTGTGTAATCTGATAGCGTCTCAGAAGCAGTTTTACATGCATTCTAATAAATGTCTATTTAACATCTGACAGGAAACGTCTTAGAGATGTATTGCAGATGAGCAAACACTCAAAAAAATGCATCTTGCATATGTAAATGCAGACATCAAATAGACATCTCCGAGATGTACATGTGCGATTAGGGTGAGTGCTTTACTGTCAGGTGCTGGTGCCACCTTCTGTAGAACTTAATGGCACTGGTG
>NW_015664986.1:123367-129544 GCF_001515625.1 Sinocyclocheilus rhinocerous | reverse complement strand
TGTTTTTAAATGCTTCACACAACTTTTCCCAGCACTTCAAAGCTTTAAGTATTACCGAATTTGAAAGTTATTTTTAATGTGATGACATTATTTGTTCATCCTTCATAGGTTGCCCCCATTTATAAAACTAAAAGTTTCATGATGTAGGAAAGCAAACACTTATTTAAAAATAAAAAATACATTAAATTACCACTAGTAGATGGCTGCAGAGAAGTACTTAGGCTTATTAGCCATCTCCACGCCCAAATATTTTTTTGTATTTATTAAATTATATTTAGACATTATGAATGACAGTAATAAAAGTTAATTTTATCTGCATCTCAACTACCCAGACAGCACAAGTACATCTGTAAGACGTCTGCTAAAGATCTGGGAAACATCTGCTGTGTAATCTGATAGCGTCTCAGAAGCAGTTTTACATGCATTCTAATAAATGTCTATTTGACATCTGACAGGAAACGTCTTAGAGATGTATTGCAGATGAGCAAACACTCAAAAAAATGCATCTTGCATATGTAAATGCAGACATCAAATAGACATCTCCGAGATGTACATGTGCGATTAGGGTGAGTGCTTTACTGTCAGGTGCTGTTGCCACCTTCTGTAGAACTTAACGGCACTGGTGCTGGTGTCCTCAAATGTTAGTCTGGAGCCCTACAATGGTTCTCGAAGTCGGAAAAGTCATAATGTTAGAAGAATGTTGTCTGTGGTATATTTTCACTGCATAACAATAAGAAATGCCGCAAATATCACCGCAAATTTTGAGAAAAGCCGCAGCAAAATCATTTTAGCATTTTAGGCCGCAAAAGTCAGAAAAAGTCCCGCGATATACTGGAGGGACTGGTCAATGTGTAAACAAATCAAAAGGGAGTGTGAAAGTCCATTAGTATTAATTGCAAACTTAAAGTTATTTATAGGGTGCAGTATAACGTGTTAAATCTTCATAAAAAAAATTAAAAAAACGCATAATTTTTCACATAATTTTCCTTTATTCTACACCGCTCCATCCCTTCTCCAATGAACACTCTGATGATTTCCTGGTTTTATGAAGCCCCTCCACTAAACCGCCTAGTGTGGGTACAGAAACATCACGCCCCTCACCTCAGAATGCACTCCGGTTGTATTGTAAACAATGAAGTCTGTTCTGGCTCTGCCTGTTTTAGCTTGTTTTTGGCTCCCCCTACTGGTCATTTTGTATTCTACCGCTTGAATTTATGTTATTCAGTTTCCGGGTTCAGAAGAATAGCGTGCCCAGCACATGATAGAGCAGTTTTGTTGTTGCATCATTCCATCATATTAACAACACTTAACGAGGCACTGCCTTGTAAGTCAAGTTTGATTATCGTTGATTTATGTTATTCTGTATGTTTATCAAGGACTACATATGGAAATAGTTGTTTTCATAATACGTGATTGTGAAATACGTAGTTCTGTTTATATTATAAGATCTTTGAACTGCTTAAGCTCCCATTAAGCATTTATCTCTCAGTTTATTTATGCTGTGTAAACATTTTGCATAATTATCTCATGTTAGATAAAATTGGACTCAACATTTTCCATTACAGTTCCATTACAGTTTATTTATACAATCTTTGTTTTATTTTACAGTTTTACACATTTTACTCAGTAAATCATCCGAATTATGACTTCCTGGTGTCAAGTCCGTTTATTGAGTCGAAGTGTTTAGCTTGCTGGATATGAAGCCAGTATAGTAAAAAGGCAAGTTTCACACAAGAGTTGTTTATCACGGAAGCAGAAAACAACTGCGTTTGTTGTCCACGGCATAGAGGCTAACACAACAACTGCAGTCATGGAAGATGACAAAAGTCAGTCAGCTCCATCTCGACGCTCTGTGTCTTCCAGCAAGTCCACGGTCAGTATGGCAGCAACTAAAGCAAGAGCGAAGGAAATTAAAATAGAGAAAGCGCGCCTTGAAGCAACATTAGATGTAATCGAGAAGGAGAGAGAGGCAGAAGCTGCAATGGCAGAAGCGGCAGTCATGGAAGCTGCTGTCGCAGATCTAGAAATGAAAAAGCCACATCATAGTTAGCGGTAGTCATGGAAGCTGCTGTCGCGGATCTAGAAATGAAAAAGTCACATCATAGTTCATCTATCCACCTTCCACAGCAAAGTCCTAGGCAACGTACTGAAGAGTATGTAAAACAACACAGTGAACCTAGTGACACTGTAGCAACCAAAGGGAATTTAAAGCCTGAATTAGCCCAAGATCTAGAGGATAATAAAGGGAAAAAGCCTTCTTCACCTATCATGTTCTGTCCTCTTGGAAGGCTAGTGAATACAATGGCAGTGAGAAAGGAGATCAGTGTAAACCTCCTGTTCCCCAGTCTTCACATGGCTTCACACACCATTCTAAGAGTCTAGCCGCTCCTGTGCCCCATTCTGGACGAAACATAAATCATCCAACTCATCACTCTGGACATGATGCGGCCACACACGACTTGGCTAAATTCTTAGCACGAAACCAGCTTGTGACATCAGGGCTTAACAAATTTGACGACCGTCCCGAAAACTATCTTGCTTGGAAATCATAATTTCTCAATGCCATCAAAAACCTTGATCTTTCAGCAGGTGAGGAATTTGATTTATTGATTAGGTGGTTAGGACGAGAGTCAGCAGATCATGCCCGTCGCATTAAATCTGTAAATGTAAGGAATTTACCTGCTGGTCTTGAATTGATCTGGGAGAGGCTAGATACGACCTACGGATCTCCAGAAGCTATTGAAAAGGCTCTCTTCACTAAAATAGAGACTTTTCCAAAGATATCAGCTAAAGACCACCATAAACTCCGAGAACTAGGAGACTTGCTTTTAGAGATAGAAGCAGCTAAGAGTGGGGGTGATCTACCTGGGCTCACTTATCTAGATACATCCAGAGGTGTTAATCCAATTGTGCAAAAGTTGCCCTTTGGATTACAAGAAAAGTGGATATGCAGGGTTCACATTACAAGTACACATATGAGGTTCCTTTTCCAGTATTCTCCTTCTTTGTTGAGTTTGTGTGTGCAGAAGCAAGAGCACGCAACGATCCGAGCTTCAACCTTTCTTCGCTCTCCATAACCCCTGGTGGAAAGGACAGATATAGTGAAAGCCACATCCATGTTCATAAACCTGTCTCAGTCCATAAAATGGATGTGATGACCTCCTTGAAGCTTTTTCATGTCAAGAGTCTTCAGAGAGGAGCTGATGAGATCGATAAGCAATGTCCAATACATCGTAAACCCCATCCTCTCAAGAAATGCAGAGGCTTCAGAGAGAAGCCACTAGAGGAATGGATAAGGATTCTAAAGGAGCTGTCCATTTGTTTTAGAATTTTTTGACAATGTTCAAGGGACCTGTGCTCTATATACATTGAAGACATGTGCTGGAGTTGTTGAAGCAACTGGAAGAAGAGCGCATGGGTTCATCATTGAGTCTGCAGACGGTGAGATCAGTTTTTCACTTCCTACTCTTATCGAATGCAATAGTATGCCAGACAACTGAGACGAAATACCAACTGCTGTTGCCGCCCTGCATCATAGCCATTTAAAAGTAATAGCAGACAAGATACCACCCATTGATCCAAATGCTGAAATACTGCTCCTGCTGGGAAGAGACATAATAAGGACGCATAAAGTCCACAGACAACTCAACGGTCCTCATGATGCGCCATATGCCCAAAAATTGGACCATGGTTGGGTCATTGTGGGAAATGTGTGCCTCGGGAAGTGTCAACAAGCCCTCTCCGGTGAACTGCACGAGAACACACATCTTAGAGAATGGCAGACCAAGCTACTTCAGTCCATGCAATAATCACATTGTACTGAAGGAGATGTTTAATGAGAAAACCCAGTTACAAAAACCATCAGGCCTATCCAGCTGCAGACTTCACTCAGTCTTTCAGCAGACCGAAGATGACAATAAATTTGCACCTTCGGTTGAGGACAAAATATTCCTGGACATAATGGAAAAGGAATTCTCCAAGGACTCAAGTAACAGCTGGGTAGCACCACTACCATTTCGTGAGCCAAGAAGACGCTTGCCCAACAACAGAGAGTATGCTGTAAGCCGTTTCATGTCTCTCCGTCGCAACCTTGACAGACGGCCAAAGATGAGAGATGATTTTACAGAATTCATGCAGAGAATACTCGACAATAACCACGCAGAGCTAGCACCTCCTTTACGAAATGGCCATGAGTGCTGGTACCTTCCATCGTTTGGCGTGTACCATCCCAAAAAGCCAGAGCAAATTCGAGTTGTCTTTGACTCTAGTGCAAAGTTTGATGGTATATCTCTGAATGATAAACTGCTGTCAGGGCCAGACCTTAATAACAGCCTGTTAGGGGTCCTCTTAAGATTTCGAAAAGATTCTGTTGCCATCACAGCCGACATACAGCAGATGTTTCACTGCTTCTTGGTTCGGGAGGACTGCCGTGATGTTTTGCGCTTTCTGTGGCATCGTGATAACGATCTGACTAAGGAGGTCGTGGACTACAGGATGTGAGTTCACGTATTTGGCAACAAACCTTCGCCAGCATTGGCCATTTACGGAACACGTAGAGCTGCCAGAGAAGAAGAAAAGGAATACGGCAGTGATGTAAGGAAATTCATTGAACGAGATTTTTATGTAGATGACGCCTTAAAGTCGTTTCCTACAGAGGAGGAGGCAATTGATGTACTCAAAAGGACACAGGAGGCACTTGCAGTCTCAAACCTCAGACTCCATAAAATTGCGGCAAACAGAGCCAAAGTAATGGATGCCTTTCCGAATGAAGACTTGGCAAAGGATATCAAATATCTTGATCTCTCCACAGACGACTTACCTGAGCAGAGAAGTTTAGGGGTACAGTGGAATCTAATGTCAGACACGTTCACCTTTCAGGTGCCTAACACTGAAAAGCCATACATGCGAAGAGGAGTGCTTTCAACAGTGAATAGCTTATTCGATCCTCTTGGATTCCTGGCACCAATCACAATTCAGGGACGTCTACTTTTAAGAGAACTCTCATTGGAAACACAAGAGTGGGACACACCACTACCTGAGAACAGACATGACGAGTGGACACGGTGGTGTGATTCACTGCAAGACTTGAGAAATATGAGCATTCCACGAATGTATGTACCCTGCTGGCCTCACTAACACCTCTTCCAGCAGCAACCTAGTTTTCCCAGGAGGTCTCCCATCCAGGTACTGACCAGGCTCATCCCTGCTTAGCTTCAGTGGGCAACCAGTCTTGGGCTACAGGGTGATATGGCTGCCAGTATGAATGATGTACTGCTGTCAGGGCCTGACCTTAATAACAGCCTGTTAGGGGTCCTCTTGAGATTTCGAAAGGATCCTGTTGCCATCAAAGCAGACATACAGCAGATGTTTCACTGCTTCTTGGTTCGGTAGGACTGTCGTGATGTTTTGCGCTTTCTGTGGCATCGTGACAACGATCTGACTAAGGAGGTCGTGGACTACAGGATGCGAGTTCACGTATTTGGCAATAGACCTTCGCCAGCAGTGGCCATTTATGGAACACGCCGAGCTGCCAGAGAAGAAGAAAAGGAATACGGCAGTGATGTAAGGAAATTCATTGAACGAGATGTTTATGTAGATGATGCTTTAAGGTCATTTCCTACAGAGGAGGAGGCAATTGATGTACTCAAAAGGACACAAGAGGCACTTGCAGTCTCAAACCTCAGACTCCATAAAATTACGGCGAACAGAGTCAAAGTAATGGATGCCTTTCCAAATGAAGACTTGGCAAAGGACATCAAATACCTTGACCTCTCCATGGACGACTTACCTGAGCAGAGAAGCTTGGGGGTACAGTGGAATCTAATGTCAGACACGTTCACCTTTCAGGTGCCTAACACTGAAAAGCCATACATGCGAAGAGGAGTGCTTTCAACAGTGAATAGCTTATTCGATCCTCTTGGATTCCTGGCACCAATCACAATTCAGGGCCGTCTACTCTTAAGAGAACTCTCATTGGAAACTCAAGAGTGGGACACACCACTAAATGAGAACAGACATGACGAGTGGATGCGGTGGTGTGATTCACTGTAAGACTTGAGAAATATGAGCATTCCACGAATGTATGTAACCATTCCTCTTTCTGCAGCCAAACACACAGAAATATGTGTCTTCTCAGATGCCTCCATGAAAGCTATCTCAGCTGTAGCATACTTGAGA
>NW_015664986.1:115403-120719 GCF_001515625.1 Sinocyclocheilus rhinocerous | reverse complement strand
AGCCCTGCTTAGCTTCAGTGGGCAACCAGTCTTGGGCTACAGGGTGATATGGCTGCCAGTATGAATGATGTACTGCTGTCAGGGCCTGACCTTAATAACAGCCTGTTAGGGGTCCTCTTGAGATTTCGAAAGGATCCTGTTGCCATCACAGCCGACATACAGCAGATGTTTCACTGCTTCTTGGTTCGGGAGGACTGCCGTGATGTTTTGCACTTTCTATGGCATCGTGATAACGATCTGACTAAGGAGGTCGTGGACTACAGGATGCGAGTTCACGTATTTGGCAATAGACCTTCGCCAGCAGTGGCCATTTATGGAACACGCCGAGCTGCCAGAGAAGAAGAAAAGGAATACGGCAGTGATGTAAGAAAAATCATTGAACAAGATTTTTATGTAGATGATGCTTTAAGGTCATTTCCTACAGAGGAGGAGGCAATTGATGTACTCAAAAGGACACAAGAGGCACTTGCAGTCTCAAACCTCAGACTCCATAAAATTACGGCGAACAGAGTCAAAGTAATGGATGCCTTTCCAAATGAAGACTTGGCAAAGGACATCAAATACCTTGACCTCTCCATGGACGACTTACCTGAGCAGAGAAGCTTGGGGGTACAGTGGAATCTAATGTCAGACACGTTCACCCTTCCAGGTGCCTAACACTGAAAAGCCATACACTCGAAGAGGAGTGCTTTCAACAGTGAATAGCTTATTCGATCCTCTTGGATTCCTGGCACCAATCACAATTCAGGGCCGTCTACTCTTAAGAGAACTCTCATTGGAAACTCAAGAGTGGGACACACCACTAAATGAGAACAGACATGACGAGTGGATGCGGTGGTGTGATTCACTGCAAGACTTGAGAAGTCTGAGCATTCCACGAATGCATGTATCCATTCCTCTTTCTGAAGCCAAAAACACTGAAATATGTGTCTTCTCAGATGCCTCTATGAAAGCTATCTCAGCTGTAGCATACTTGAGAGCCTCTGATCAGAGAGGCAACACAGAGGTTGGCTTTATCCTTGGCAAAGCAAGGTTGGCCCCAAAGCCTAATCTCTCTGTACCTAGGCTAGAATTATGTGCTGCAGTCCTAGCTGTCGAAATGTCTGAACTCATTACAGAGGAGATTAATCTAAAACCTGACAGAATAAGGTTCTACACAGATAGTAAAGTAGTGTTGGGCTACATCTGTAATGAGTCCAGACGATTCCATGTATATGTGAGCAACAGAGTGCATCGCATCAGACAATCTATTCAGCCTGAACAATGGAGGTACGTTTCCTCGGAGCAAAATCCTGCCGATCATGGCTCTCGTTCTGTTCCATCTGCCAAGCTTGAGGCCACAACCTGGCTCACAGGACCCTCATTTTTGCACTATCCATCAGAGCCGCCTTTCGATTGCCCGCGCTCATACGACCTTGTTGACCCAGAGGAAGATGTTGAAATTCGCTCAGAGGTTCATGTCTTCTCTACCCACATCAAAGTGGATCAGTTAAGTACTAGAAGATTTGAACGATTCTCAAAGTGGACCACAGTCGTCAGAGCTGTGGCTCGACTGCATCACATTGTCTGTTTTTTCAGTAAACCAAGGGATGATAGTTGGTGCACTGGTTGGCACTTGTGCTCAAAGGGCCTATCTGTAAGCGATCTTCTGAAGGCAGAGGAAATAATTATCAAGAGTGTACAACACGAAGTGTATCAGGAGGAGCTGAAATGCATCACTTCCACAGGTGAAATTCCCTCACATAGTTCACTTTTAAAGCTGAATCCAGTCATTGATAGCAATGGGCTGCTAAGAGTTGGCGGCCGCATCAGGCAAGGAGAGCTAGGAGATAAAGAAATAAATCTCCTCATCATCCCAGCTCACCATCACATCACAGTCCTACTGGTCAGACATTTTCATGAACGTGTGCAGCATCAGGGCAGACATCTGACTGAGGGCAGCATAAGGTTTAATGGCTTTTGGATAATTGGGGCTAAGCGATGCATTAACAGTATCATCCAGAAATGTGTCACCTGCCGTAAACTAAGAGGCAAAACAGAGGAACAACAGATGGCCGACCTACCAGCGGAAAGACTGCAGATGGATCCACCCTTTTTCTATGTTGGCTTAGACGTGTTTGGGGATTGAGAGGTGATCACACGCCGCACAAGGGGTGGCCAAGCCAATAGTAAGAGGTGGGCAGTGTTGTTCACTTGCATGTGTACCAGAGGAGTTCACATTGAGGTGATTGAGTCAATGACTACTTCAAGTCTCATTAATGCTCTCAGAAGATTATTTTCTATTAGAGGTCCGGCCAAGCAGCTGCGCTCCGACTGTGGGACTAATTTCGTTGGTGCCTCTAGAGAGCTTAAAATGAGTGAGAACGAACAAACAGCAGTGAGAGAATACCTCCTTGAGCAAAGATGTTCCTGGGTCTTCAATCCACCACACTCTTCTCATATGGGTGGTGCCTGGGAACGTATGATTGGAATAACAAGACGAATCCTGGATTCAATGCTCCTGAAAGACAGGTACACACAGCTTACCCATGAAGTCTTAGTGACATTCATGTCTGAAGTGACAGCCATCATTAATGCACGGCCTCTAGTTCCAGTCTCCACAGATCCTGAATTCCCTTTCATTCTAACACCTTCTATGCTTCTGACACAAAAAGCTGGTAATCTCCCGACTTCACCAGAAGATTTCAGCAAGAAGGACATGCTCCAGTGCCAGTGGAAACGGGTCCAAGCCCTAGCACAGTGTTTCTCAACCCTGGTCCTGGGCGCCCCCCAACACTGCACATTTTGTCTCCCTTATCTGACACCCATTTCAGGTCCTGGAGTTTCTTTTAATGAGCTAATGAGTTGAATGTGCAAAATGTGCAGTGCTGGGGGGCGCCCAGGATCAGGGTTGAGAAACAGTGCCCTAGCAGAAACATTCTGGAATAGGTGGAGGAAGGAGTATCTTGGAACTCTCCAGAACCGTCGCAAGTGGTTTCACAGATATCCAAACATCAAAGAAGGTGACATTGTTCTGCTCAAAGACAAACAAGTCAAAAGGAATGAGTGGCCAATGGGGATAACGGTGAAGGCTATTCCCAGTACAGATGGTCTAGTGAGAAAAGTAGAGGTGAAAACTGTTCAGCATGGAACAACAAAAGTTTATCACAGACCCATATCCGAATTAGTATACCTCCTTTCTTCAGATCAGACTATGTACTCTAGTAACTGTTAGTGTTAAAGGCAGGGTATGTGATTTTTCAAAAACACTTTAGAAAACTGATTCGGGTCGAATCGCAAAACAAACTTGTAGCCAATCAGCAATAAGGGGCGTGTCTACTCGTGATGTGGAGGAGAGCGCATTCAGTGCATGGGACGGACATTAGCCGAGCCGAGCGACAGAAAGATAGAGATGGTGGATACAAAACAAAAGAGGAAAACGTCTGCGGAACGATAAGGCTGATTTTTCAAAAACACTTTAGAAAACTGATTCGGGCCGAATCGCAAAACAAACTTGTAGCCAATCAGCAATAAGGGGCGTGTCTACTCGTCTCGTGATGTGGAGGAGAGAGCTTTCAGTGCATGGGACGGACATTAGCCGAGCCGAGCGACAGAGAGATAGAGATGGCGGATAAAAAACAAAAGAGGAAAATGTCTGCGGAACGATAAGGCAAGAAGTAGGATCCGTGTAAATATCGGATCAGCTTTCCAGCGCTGGAGAGAACTCAAGGAGCGGAGGCCTGCGATCGGACGCCGAGGTTGCTATGTTTCTTCTCAGTAGGTGAGTAACACCGTGTCTACAACAGCTAAAGTCTGCCTACACTGGACGCGATCAAACGACCGTTGAAAACCATTTGAAATTTGTGTCAGCACGTCATAAATAGAACCTGGCAGCAGTTTTCTGTCGGGGATTTGTTGCGCCGCGCCACTCACGTCCGTAGACATGGTGTAACATTGGTTTTGCTTTGTTTCACAGAACTAATCGTTGCCTGGGTTGCGTACGTATATGTGGGGCGGAGCTATCAAAATAGGGGCAAGACCCTTTTGGGGTAGGGGCGTGTTTGTTTTGGTGATTTCAAATATCAACACTGGCTACCAGAAATCACTTACTCTGCCTTTAATGGTATCTTTAAGATACCAGACGGGGAGTGTTCTGGCTCTGCCTGTTTTAGCTTGTTTTTGGCTCTCCCTACTGGTCATTTTGTATTCTACCGCTTGAATTTATGTTATTCAGTTTCTGGGTTCAGAAGAATAGCGTGCACAGCACATGATAGCTCAGTTTTGTTGTTGCATCATTCCATCATATTAACAACACTTAACGAGGCACTGCCTGTAAGTAAAGTTTGATTATCGTTGATTTATGTTATTCTGTATGTTTATCAAGGACTACATATGGAAATAGTCGTTTTCATAATACGTGATTGTGAAATACGTAGTTCTGTTTATATTATAAGATCTTTGAACTGCTTAAGCTCACATTAAGCATTTATCTCTCAGTTTATTTATGCTGTGTAAACATTTTGCATAATTATCTCATGTTAGATAAAATTGGACAACATTTTTCATGTAACAGTTTATTTATACAATCTTTGTTTTATTTTACAGTTCTACACATTTTACTCAGTAAATCATCCGAACTACGACTTCCTGGTGTCAAGTCCGTTTATTGAGTAGAAGTGTTTAGCTTGCTGGATATGAAGCCTGTATAACGTCTTCAATATTGCTTATAAATTTGAGCCCGATTTAGACCCAGAGAATATTAGTGAAGAGGATCCGTGCAAGCACAGCTCTTACAGGATGTTTCAGAATGGTATGTTTTTTTGTTTGTTGTTGTCTCATACTTTTAGGTACGCTGTTGCGAATGCTACTGCTTATATGTTAGCTTCTAATATACTGTTTCATCCTGATTAAAGCTTTAATACAGCAGAATACATGATTGCGTTGTAGCATTTTTGTAACAGTAAGAAGTGTTTGCCAGCAAGTATTGCTCGCAACCACGGCAACCACGTGCGCATCCATGTTTAATGCTTCTCGTAGCTATGTTAAAAATATCTGCCTGTCTATACACATAAAAGTGTATAATTGGAACACAGTTCACTGATGGAGCTGACGAGCTAGTGATCTGAATAAGAGAGAGAGAGAGAGATGCCGAGCAGAGTGTGTGCAGAGCAGGGGGACGCAAGGAACAGGATTAAGAACCGCTGCTTTAGAACATTGATTTTGAAATTTGTAAATCCATTAGAATCGTTAGAAGACAGAATCGCGATACATATATAGATTTTTTCGTGCACCCCTAGTTTTGACGACATGGCAACAACTCTTCCTCTTCTCTAAAGC
>NW_015664986.1:110653-114615 GCF_001515625.1 Sinocyclocheilus rhinocerous | reverse complement strand
TTGTATTGTAAACAATGGCGTCGTCAATATTGCTTATCAATTTGAGCCCGAATGAGACCCAGAGAATATTAGTGAAGAGGATCGCACAGAACCTGTGCAAGAACGGCTCTTACAGGATGTTTCAGAATGGTATGTTTTTTTGTTTGTTGTTGTCTCATACTTTTAGGTACGCTGTTGCGAATGCTACTGCTTATATGTTAGCTTCTAATATACTGTTTCATCCTGATTAAAGCTTTAATACAGCAGAATACATGATTGCGTTGTAGCATTTTTGTAACAGTAAGAAGTGTTTGCCAGCAAGTATTGCTCGCAACCACGGCAACCACGTGCGCATCCATGTTTAATGCTTCTCGTAGCTATGTTAAAAATATCTGCCTGTCTATACACATAAAAGTGTATAATTGGAACACAGTTCACTGATGGAGCTGACGAGCTAGTGATCTGAATAAGAGAGAGAGAGAGAGAGAGAGATGCCGAGCAGAGTGTGTGCAGAGCAGGGGGACGCAAGGAACAGGATTAAGAACCGCTGCTTTAGAACATTGATTTTGAAATTTGTAAATCCATTAGAATCGTTAGAAGACAGAATCGCGATACATATATAGATTTTTTCGTGCACCCCTAGTTTTGACGACATGGCAACAACTCTTCCTCTTCTCTAAAGCGGGGCAACATGGCCTCGCCCCCTTTGTTGCATGTTCCTGGTGCGGGGTTTATGTAAATTTCTGGGTTTGTGATGTCACCAACCCTGGAAGTAGCTCGTTGTAGTCCCTACGAGCCATTATTGTAGGCATTAAACACAATGGGACAATGGCTGGGTTGCACCAACAAGGATTAAGTTTAAATCTAGATTAAATCAAGGTTTATCTAATAATTCTGTTGCACCAAACTTTAAACCTTGCTTAAAAATAAGCAGGTTTACATTTAAACCATCATTTTGATCCTGGATTTATTTTATATTTAAGATAGATTAACTTTAATCCTGTAGCTCCATAACTTTAAACTCCGATTTAAATCTCAATTAGGGATTAATTTAAAATTTAGGTGAGGAGGTTTAAATAAAATAAAGTGCACCTACAGTTACAATATGTGGCTGATTGAACAAAGACAGAAGCAGTGGGTGAGTCGTCAGGTCTCAGAGAGGTGTTTATTGCAAATAAAAATGAAAATTAAAGTGCATTGAACTGGCAGATTGTGAGGGTCTTGGCAACCCGTAGTAAACTTATGTCTGCTATCGAGTTGGTGATGTGGATCCATCACTCATCTCGATGCATCTCGGCGTACAACAAAGAAGATAGGAATATGCTGTAGCTATAGCATTTAACGGCAGCGGTGATGATTAAGTGAGCGCCAGTGATCGCGGCCATGCCTCTCGTTTCTCACGCCTGCTCCACGCGGCTACTGAACGGATGGGGCGACACTGTCACGAGCAGAGGTCACTCCTTGAATCATGCCAGTTGTTTTCTCTAATCTCGGTTGTCATAAGCTATATTCCATTAATATACTACAAATATATAGATTATGAAATCCGTATGCACTGCCTCAATGTTTTCATTGCTTGCTTGATCAGCCGTTTGACAAAAGCAAATTATGTCAGAGACAGAGGATAAGGAATATTAACATTTGTGCTGTTTAGTTACATGATGAATCCATCATGGCGGAGAAAGTTAATCGTAGATGGAGGTTTTAATCGCAGGTTGGAATTTTAATCCCCGATTTGTTAATCCAAGTTTAAAATTAAGTGGTGCATCACAACTCGATTTAAAATAAAACCCAAATCAACAAATCCTTGATTAGCTCTAGACGTTGTTTAATTTAATCCTGGTTGTTGCAACCCACCCAATATCTCCGTTTGTATTGAACTTTCAGAGTCATAACCTTGCAGATATTATTTATGCTCAAAAAGCAACATTACACACTAACATAACTTAAAAGAGTGAAATCGCAATCAACCACCCCTTTAAATACCTGACAGCAATATCTGGCAACACTTTTGGGTAGTCAGTTGGGTAGGTGCACAGCAATGTAATGCTCACCTATCAGGAAAGAAAAGAGATTGAAAACAAAATTAAATGATGAGGAACAAATCATGTTTTAATGTATTTTAATGTATTTCACATACTTACAGCAGGGTTCTCCATCTTCAGCTTGATGCTGAATTGGGGTCTGATGCTGGGGGGATTATGAGCTGTGCCCTCCACATAAGCTCTGAGCTCTGCATGTGAAAGCTCATCCACTTGTAACTCTTCTTCACTCGGAAACATACTTAATAGCAGCTCTATCTCTGCAAATTGTGCCTTTGCTTCCTCTGAGCAAGTCATATTCTCAGCATTTGTGTATCAAGCTCAAATCCAGAATGCTTGTGGAATGCTAGTTCACACATTTCTGCCAAGACAACAAAAACAGAATTAGTGGATGCAATGGATGTAAGCATAATTCATAGTTTTCATGTGATGTCACACCCTTATAGTATATACTTATAGTATACTATATACTTTTTACTTGAACCATGGCTACGGATGGCGATCAATGATATTAGCCGAGGGCAGTCGGGACGGAGTTGAAAATGAACACATCAACTCGGACACTTTCTGCTCCCGGTAGTGTTCACACGGTGTTTGCATACTCTATCACAGATGAAGTGAATTAAATGCAATATTTGTCAAATACTCAGATGTTTCAGAAACGTTTTCATGAGCAACAGAAACACTTTTTATACTGCTTAATACAGCGCCATCTGCTCAAGAATAAAGTTCAACATAAATATATTCTATTTAAATACCAGTAAAGTGGGGGTAAATATGCTTTGATCAGTGTTTTCGGTATCGGCTCTGATACTGGCATTTTCTGCCGGATTGGGTTTCGGTCAGACGAGACGGATCCAAATCCGATATTGTGTGTATACTATTCTGTTATTGTTAAGCCGCATGAAAGGCACAAAAACATTATAAAGCACCATAAAGTTTTCGTGCACTATATTCCAAGTGTTCTGAAGCCATTCCATAGTTTAATGTGAGGTAGGTGAAAATTTAAGTCAAGTTCATGGAAACTCTTCTCTCCGCTGTGGCTGTCTGTCATCCTCCATTCAGCATTCAAACTGCGTGTCACGTTTCGACAGTCAAGACGATGAAACTCTCCAAGAGCGAACAGTAACTGAGATTTAAAACTGTTAAAAGAAAAGGCTCAAACTATTGGACAGATTTAATACACTATGCATTAATATCTCTTCACTTTCTGCTTTGAACATTTCTATGCTAAGACTGCAGCAGCGCTCACATGAAGCACTCACGACTTCATAAGTGGGATATAGTAATTTTCCGATAGCACGTGAAGACAGCAGAGAAGCGCTCTCGCTCAGCACAGTGGAGTGCATAGTTTTGTTAACTTTGTGCTTTGTTATTTTGAGTCATTTGGGACGCGGTAACACATGGCCCTCTCACAATATATTGCTTTAGAGTTCTATCACTTTTGCCGCTCAGAAATGTTCACGCAATCAAGTTCAGCGCTCCGGCACTACGTGCGTACCGCGCCAGAAGTTCAGCGCTCTGACACTACATGCGTGCCGCGCCCGAGCCCAACTGAACCGCGCTCTCGCCCACCTCTTCCAACCGAGCCAGGGATGGCTAAACGAACCGTGCCCGAGCGTGGCACGGAGCGATCACCCTAGTCAAACACAGGGGCGCCGTAAGGGGGGGGGTTAGTACGATTCTAAGGGCCCAACGATGGAGGGGGCCCCCCGAGGGGGAAACACGATTTCTACCGAGGGCGACCCCCCCGGAACGCGGAATGCGATCTGTATGGAAAGGAAAAAGCAGTACTTTTAAATTTAAATAAAGTGCACAATACACTACTTTTGAATTCCTTATTGAATTTTGTGCATAATGCGATTAATCGCAGAAAATCATATACTATATATACTATAGTTATATATAGAATATATATAACTATATATATATATATATATA
>NW_015664986.1:109179-110584 GCF_001515625.1 Sinocyclocheilus rhinocerous | reverse complement strand
ATGAATGTATTTTACAACAATACAAAGAGCAATGTAACATTTGACCAGATTTAGTCCTACACTTATTCACTTATATTTGTTCCCCACTAAATAATGTTATTTCACTAAATGTTTAGATTTTATAAAATTATTGTGCACTCATGATTTTTCTAGAATAACTTTTGCTGCTGAATTATTCACTAACCTAGTTTATAATAGTATTTTTGTCATAGATTATGATTATATATTTGTTCAATTGTTATTTTTCTTTAAAATTAAGTTGTCTATATTTAGTGGATTGTGTTTAACACACAAAACAGTGACGATCAGGTCAACACACTGAGGTGTAGAAATTCTACGTTGACTAAAAAAAAAACAGTGTTGGTATCGGATCGGTATCGGTATCGGCCGATACTCAGAATTTTTGGTATGGGATCGGTTCTGAAAAAATGGTATCGGTGCATCCCTAATTGCTTTTACTGTTCTAAAACACAGATTTGTGAGCATTATTGGAATTGAGGATGTTAGAGTGAACCCGAAACACACATGCTCGTTATCATGCGGTGAATCTGGCCAATCATGAAACAGCTGCACCGTCATCAGAGCTCCTTCAACTGCTCTGAAGAAACTGCGCCGGCTGAGTTAGCGGGCTGCTCTCAAAACACACTCACGGTAATTTGATGCCACACGTGACTAGGGTTGGGAATCGAAAATCAATTCTAATTCCAGAATCGGATACTTAAGGTCAGGAATCGGATACTTGTTGTAAAATTTAAATTTCAATTCCGCCTATCGATTCCTGTGTGCGCTTTTTTTCTTCATCTGTGAGGACCTGACCTAGCAATCTGCCAGGACCTTGCTCACTAATCTAAGTGCTCCAAAGTTTGGCTACACTTGCGCTCAGAAGCCAAAAAATCTAACTATAATATCATTGATAAGCTAAACATGTTGCAAGAGAGGTGTCACCACAAACATGACAAAGCACTTTAATTTAATAGATTGTTAAAGATCGCGAACACGATTCAAACACCAACGTAATTCTATTCCTAAATTACAATGATTCGTCTGTTTCATTCCTCAAACTTTGACATGTGCAATCACAACATTGTGATCACTTGGTTCGTCCATGCAGTGTACGATTACATCAGTTTGATTTGAACATTTAAATTTGCGTCTGCTGTCAAGTATATGAAACAGCATCACAGTATTTTCAACCACACAGTATCATTATTTCTGTGTTGCAAACATTCAAATCACAGAAGTACTGGGATAAAAGTTTATTTCAGATATAAACTCTGATGGGTACGGTAGCGATTAAAATGGAGTAAATCACCTTTTGAAGTAAAGTAGTAATTTGACACTTCAAATGAAGATTTCTCGATTACATTGTTACGCCAGTAGGTGGCAAAAAGGGGCTGTTAAAATG
>NW_015664986.1:105910-106524 GCF_001515625.1 Sinocyclocheilus rhinocerous | reverse complement strand
GTACGATCACACCAGTGTGATTTGAACATTTAAATTTGCGTTCGCACTGCCATTGACCTAAAGAGAGCAGCTGTCTGTCATGAATGAAACAGCTTCACAGTCTTTTCAGCCACATAGTATCATTATTTGTTACAAACATTCAAATCACAGAAGTACTGGGATAAAAGTTTATAGTTCAGATATAAACTCTGATGTGTACGGTAGCGATTAAAATGGAGTAAATCTCCGTTTGAAGTAAAGTAGTAATTTGACACTTCAAATGAAGATTTCTCGATTACATTGTTACGCCAGTAGGTGGCAAAAAGGGGCTGTTAAAATGTATTTGTCTTTGAATCATACAAGAGATTTTTTTCAAAAACGCTGATTCATCCAGTAAGGAAACAAGTACATCTTGAGTGAGTCATTGAATCAATCATTCATAAATTACATGTGATTTTGTTTAGTTGTCTAATGTTTTTCTTCAGAATTGTGAGAGAACCACAACTTCCTTTGAGAAAAACAAAACAAACAAAAACAATTCATCCAAAATCATGCAGCTCTATTTTACATACAAACAGCTCTTAAAGAGTCCAGTTTTTATGTAACCTGTTGATTTTTGTTCATGGTATTCAGCT
>NW_015664986.1:102826-105350 GCF_001515625.1 Sinocyclocheilus rhinocerous | reverse complement strand
CCCCCCATTGTTATTTTAAATCTGATTATTTATAAGTATTAATTATTAGTCTTTTTTGACAGTTCTGCAGCTGTTAACTGGATGATGAAATTTTTTTTTTTTTTAATTAATTTGCTTAAATTAGGGCTACATTTATTTGTCCCATTTTTATCTAAATAATTTAGCATTTTTTAACTTTTAAAATGCTAAATTGTATATGACATTTTTGATGATTTATTATGCATATATTTATGATTAATATAAATGATACATTAATAAATAGGGTCTAACATTAATTATAAACTATTAATTAATCTGTCTAATAATGTCTAAAAATATAATAATTATGTCTACCAAGCTCTGATAATGTAGGGAATATTATACAGACTATCCAAATTTTAATAAAAAATAGGCCTATACCTTGAGTATACCTGTCTGTTACCTTAAAAATATGAAAATGCTGTCATAATTTAGCCAGGTTGTTCTAAACCTGCATAAAGTTCTTTCTTCTGTTGAACTCATAAGAAGACACTTTGAAGAATGTGGGTAACTAAGCTGCTGGTCCTCAGTAACTTAAAAAAAAAAATCACCACATTCTTCTCAAAGTATCTTCTTTTATGCTCAACAGAAGAAAACAATTATTAAGGTTTGGAACAACTTGTGGGTGTGTAAACAATGACAACATTTTCATTTTTAGGTGAACTATCCCTTTAAGTCAGACAGTCCACCGTGAGCAACTGAAATGCTTCTCTGCAAACTGCGCGTTCATCATTGGTTACAGGACAGACCCATTGATAACTTTCCCATTCAGCCCTACATCTGGAGAGCCTTGTGTTCAAAGGACAGATGTGAGCTCCTGGATGTTTTAAAACCGTGCTGCGCTCACGTGAAAGGGCTTTAACGGCGCATGTTCTGGAGACTCCGTCGCTATGGAAACAAAAACGCCAAAATGTCATCACGTGCAAATGAGCTTCTCTAATACTTATGAGATTGATTTCATTATAATTGCTATCAGTATTATAAACAGTGCAAAATACTTATTTGTTGATTCAACTATGTGTTGGCATTTGTAAAATATGGGACTAATCGCGTATTGATTTGATACGGGACGCATCGTTTGACCTTTAAATACGGGACAATTACATATTTTAAGGGATGGGTGGCAACCCTACCTACACATGACAGTGACGTGGCATCGGCGCCATCTCAAGTCGAACAAAATTTCTAACCGCCATGCACTGCTTCAAGTCAGATTTTAAACAATCTGTGCAGCACTGCGTTAAGTCAAACGCACCTAATAGGCTTGTTCGAAATGAACTACACTATAGTGGTGGAAATTTTGATTCTTTCAAAAGATTCGTTCATTTTCAGTTCGTTCACCAAAATGATTAGTTCAGATTCGTTCACTGATTCATTTAGTGACCATTTCTTCATATTACATAAATACGCCAGCAGGTGGCTAAAAAGAGTGTCTTATGTGTTATGTCTTAAGTCAACGAACGTATTTACTTGTTACAAAAATCTGATTTGGCTTTATTCAAATATGTCCATAATCTACTCCGCGCTGCACCGCGCTGCTCTGGAGGGTGGAATTTCAGTGAACGAAAAATATAAGTCAATGGATTACGTGAACGAGAAAGATTTGTTCACCTAAAAGATTCGTTCAAAAAGAAAGATTCGTTCACGAATGTAACATCACTACTACACTAGCCTGCCACCGGCTGGCGAGAGCAGCCGCTTGCAGTCGAGGGCGGAATTAAAAGCGGAGACGTCAAGTCAGACACTTTCTGCTCCCGGTAATGACGCTCTTGCAGTGTTTGCATAAGGCTTGTTTGAGATGCGCCTCGCCTCGCCTGAAATGTAGGCGAGAGTAGGCGGGCAGTGAGGGGGGGGGAGTGAAATAAGCGCAGTCAAGACGGACAGTTCTGACCTCTTGAAGTGGAACAGATACCTACGAGATCAAAGGCGGACATCGTGTTATTTTCACTCACATGCTGTGTTGCTAATAAACATGATGTAATTTCAGTTCTGTTGCTTTTATATGAAAATAAATATGATGAACAAGACACTCAAAGTGCTTGCTATTTAATTCCATACGAAAGGTGTATTTATCATCCATTTTTACTTTAATACAAACATGTATTTTAGATTTTTATAGAAATATGACAACAATCATATATCTCACACAGAGATTGCACTGTCATAGTGTTTGGGAACATTCATGCAAAATTTAAATACATAATCACATGACATCAGATACAAAATAAAATATTTTACAAGAGAACGCAACATCACGGTTGTCTGAACCAATGAGCATTAAGCTGTGTTGTCAGTCAGTTGTTTTCTATCATGCTTTTGATCAGCGCAGTCGGTGGAGAGCAACTGCGCCCAACTGCGCAATCTGACACAGGCGCCTCGCCGTCGCAAGAGTTTTTAGGCACACGTCAGCATGACATCAGAGCAAGTCGGACTTAACTCGGACACTTTTCTAACCGACATACATCTCGCGGTGATCGGTTCTGCGCAGATTTTGCTCATCTCAAAC
>NW_015664986.1:93297-97093 GCF_001515625.1 Sinocyclocheilus rhinocerous | reverse complement strand
GCCTGAAATGTAGGCGAGAGTAGGCGGCTGCAGTGAGGGGAGGAGTGCAATAAGCGCAGTCAAGACGGACAGTTCTGACCTCTTGAAGTGGAACAGATACCTACGAGATCAAAGGCGGACATCGTGTTATTTTCACTCACATGCTGTGTTGCTAATAAACATGATGTAATTTCAGTTCTGTTGCTTTTATATGAAAATAAATATGATGAACAAGACACTCAAAGTGCTTGCTATTTAATTCCATACGAAAGGTGTATTTATCATCCATTTTTACTTTAATACAAACATGTATTTTAGATTTTTATAGAAATATGACAACAATCATATATCTCACACAGAGATTGCACTGTCATAGTGTTTGGGAACATTCATGCAAAATTTAAATACATAATCACATGACATCAGATACAAAATAAAATATTTTACAAGAGAACGCAACATCACGGTTGTCTGAACCAATGAGCATTAAGCTGTGTCGTCAGTCAGTCGTTTCCCATCATGCTTTTGATCAGCGCAGTCGGTGGAGAGCAACTGCGCCCAACTGCGCAATCTGACACAGGCGCCTCGCCGTCGCAAGAGTTTTTAGGCACACGTCAGCATGACATCAGAGCAAGTCGGACTTAACTCGGACACTTTTCTAACCGACATACATCTCGCGGTGATCGGTTCTGCGCAGATTTTGCTCATCTCAAACGAGCCTATACTCTATCACAGATAAAGTGAAATAAATGCAATATTTCTCAAATACACAGAAAATTTTTATGAGCAACAGAAACACTTTTTATATACTGCTTAATACAGCGCCATCTGTTCAAGAATAAAGTTTAACTAGGCCTGGGCGATAAAACGTATCGATATTTATCGACGGTACACCTTCTTCAATAACGATAGAAAAAATGTTCGATATAGCGCACGATATAGGCACGTGCTATGAGTGACGCAGACAGTACACACAAACACGAACACATGATGCAACCCTCTACATTGCGAGTAAATCACTCGCATATGCGACTAAATCTTGCATTGATTTTTACAAAGCTCATCGTTCTGAAAAGCGAGGTGTACGCTGATTGGCCAAAAGCGGAGCTGCACGAGCCTATGGCGATGAAGCCCGCCAAAGCCCGCCAGAATGGGCGGGGCATCTGGCTATATAAGTGGGCGTTCGCCACAGGATTCTCAGGTTACTTCGACTGAAGCGACGACTGAGTCGTGCAGCTACATAGCATGGCTAGCAATGCAGATTTGTTTACGCAGCACGTGTCTCTTCAAGCGGAAAGGACCCTGGCCTGCAAGGCCGGGACTTCCAGGTTATAAAACCTTGCGAATGTGGACGGCGAGGCCCAGCTGGCCGCCTCACAAATATCCGCAATGGACACACCACTGGACCATGCTCAAAGATGAGGCGATGCCTTTAGTCGAGTGGGCCGGTACTCCAATGGGGCATTGAAGGCCCAAAGAGGAGTACGCTAGCGAGATGGAGTCTACTATCCATCTAGAGAGTCTTTGCTTTGTGAACGGAAGCCCTTTGGTGTGGTTACCGAAGCTGACAAAGAGTTGTTCCGACCACCTATAAGGGGCGGAACGCTCAATGTAGATTCTCAGAGCTCTGACAGGGCAGAGCAGAGATAACTCTCTGTCCTCTTCAGAGGGAGGAAGCGCGGAGAGCGTAATGACCTGTGCTTTGAACCATGCCTTGGTTTCAGGACAACTTTAGAGTCGTTAGGCCCGAATTCCAGGCAGGCAGGGCTAATGGAGAGCGCCTGCAGGTCCCCTATTCGCTTTACTGATGCCAGTGCCAGAAGCAGAGCAGTCTTCAGCGATAGCGACCGAATGTTGGCAGACTGTAGCGGCTCGAAAGCAGGGCCCTTCAGAGTCCTCAGCACAGTGGGCAGATCCCATGAAGGGACGTAGGGGGACGAGGCAGATTCAGCCTCCTGGCACCCCTTAAGAAGTGGAAAACCGCGCTGTTTCTGCCCACCGATTGGCCAGCAATAGGGGCATGAGAGGCCGCTATAGCCGCCACATAGAATTTGAGCGTGGATGGGGAGCATCCCTTATCCAGCAGCTCTTGCAGAATCGGAAGTATGAGGGTCTTTGTTTAGACACCAAGCGGAGAAAAAAGACCACTCAAAGGCATAGAGGCGTCTCATAGACGGGGCTCTAGCCTCTGAAATGGTGTTTAAGACTCGCTCTGGGAGGCTCGAAGGCTCCCATCGAGCGGCAAGAGGTGCAGGGCCCATAGGTCGGGCCGAGGATGCCATATTGTCCCATTCACTTGAGAGAAGAGATCCCGTCTCAACGGAACGGGCCAAGGGCCCGCTACCAACAGCTGAGTTAGCTCTGAAGGCTCCCATCGAGCGGCAAGAGGTGCAGGGCCCATAGGTCGGGCCGAGGATGCCATATTGTCCCATTCGCTTGAGAGAAGAGATCCCATCTCAACGGAACGGGCCAAGGGCCCGCTACCAACAGCTGAGTTAGCTCTGAAGGCTCCCATCGAGCGGCAAGAGGTGCAGGGCCCATAGGTCGGGCCGAGGATGCCATATTGTCCCATTCGCTTGAGAGAGCTGGTCTTTGAGAAATAAATTGGGCAGTGAGAGTTGTCTTCTGAGGCAAAGAGGTCTACCTCTGCCTCACCGAAGATCTCCCAGATCCTCTGAACCATCTGCAGATGGATCGTCCACTCCCCTGAGGGGACACTGCTCCTTGATAACATGTCTGCTCCTTGGTTCAATTTGCCCGGTATATACGCTGCTCTCAGCGAGCGCAGGTTAAGTTGAGCCCATTCCAGGAGGCTCTCTACCAGAGCGAAGAGATGCTTTGAGGAGAGGCCTCCCTGGCGATTTATGTAGGACACCACAGACATGTTGTCCGATCGGATTAGCACATGGTGCCCGAAGGTCGATATGCCCTCGCACAGCGCCCCCCAACCTGAGTTGGAGGCGTCTGTCGTGATAACTGTCCTTCTGCAAAACCATCCCCATGGTCACACCCTGTTCCATGCAGCGGGAGTTCTTCCAGGGGGCCAGGGCTGTTACACAGGCCTGACTCACCCTGATTTGCAGGCGTCCGTTACGCCACGCATGGGATGGAACCCGTGGTTTCAACCAGCGCTGAAGGGGGCGCATATAAAGCATACCCAACTGTAGCACTGGCGATGCCGCCGCCATGAGGCCCAGCATCCTCTGAAACGCTTTGAGAGGGCGAGTGGGACCAATCTCGAAGGAGGTTGCCAGCCTCCGTATGGCCAGAGCCTGTTCCGGCGCGACTACAGCTCTCATTTGGGCTGAGTCAAAAATTGTTTGCCAATTTGAAGCTGTCAGTGATAATAATCATTAGTGACAGCATTCTCTTTTAATCAGCCTAAAAAGATCAAACCGCTCGTTAGAAGAGGAGTTTTTGATGATCTTTCTGTGTAAACACTCTGGCAGATCAAAAATGCTGCACGCATTTTCTCAAATCCTCTCGTAGCGGACGAGGGGAGGGGCGGGGCCGACTTCATTGAAGACTCTCGTAGTAAGAGCAGTTTCATACCAGCGAGTTCGTCATTTCTACCTCCGAGTAACTGGGAGGAGAGAAACACAAGACCGGGGAAGACGGGGCTCAGCGACGCACACACAAATGCGAAGCAGCCAGCGTTTTGCTTTGATCTGCCTAGGAGGATTAAGCTTCTCATGTAACGAGGAGCGCTGATCCTCAAGTGTAACGCACACTGGCAGATTAAGCACGCATGATGTGTGTCAGCATTAAATTGCTCAAGCCTGATCGCTCAACCCGCGAGCTCGTCGTTGCTTCCTCA
>NW_015664986.1:89607-93287 GCF_001515625.1 Sinocyclocheilus rhinocerous | reverse complement strand
ACTAGGGTTGGGCCGATAGACGATGCCATCGTCCATCGCCAATGGCTGACAGATATCCCGATGTTAAGCTGACATCGTGATTCCGTCCCCCCCACCCCCTCTCCCACAATCCGCCGCATCGCAGTTCCGTGTTCGGAAAGTAAATGAAGCGTACTACGGAAACCCTAAAGGCAATAAATAGCCTACGAGAAGGGATGATAAAAAAATATTTAAATACTTTCTCACAATTATATCGTTGGGTAGGCGACTGTATATAAATTGCGGTCATCAGGGAGCCGCTATTGAAACCGCTTTCGATTGTGCACTCTCATTTTACTTTCACTTTTGAGATTCACGATCACAAGGACTCTATACTATGGAGCAGCAGTACTTACCACAAATTTGACAAGATCAGATGTTTGTCATTGGTGCTCAGGATCTGCAAATCATTCGCCATCGTCCTATCAGACATTTCTCCTTACTCTGTGTATGTGGTAAGTGAACTTTCATGTACTGTAATGCAACAGGCTACCGCTAGCAAGCGGCTAACCTTTTAGTGGCTCTGTACAACGTGTTATTTGTGTCATGCTTCGGGCACACCCCTAACCCCGCCCCGCCCCCCGATGTCATCGTCCATCACGATGCTTCACTGTAGACATCGTCCGATGCCAATTTGGTAGACATCGCCCAACCCTAAGTGACACACACAATTCGAAGCTGCCAGTGGCAGCATCTGCTCCGATCTACTTAGGAGGATAGAGCCGCTCGATGTAAAGAGGGACGCTGATCCTTACGTGCGAGACACGGATCGAAGCGCAACGGGGAGAGAGAGCATGCAGGCACAGTGCCGGCATGAGATCGGTCAAACCCGGTTGCTTATTCCCTGACTCCGCTGTTTCCCTCTCTGAGGCTCGCTGAGAGAGGAGAAACGGGAGAGCGGGGCTGCCTTCAGTGAAGGCGGTCCGCGAGAGGCGAAGAGCGAGACTCATGCTTCCAACGAGAGCATTCCGTCTCAGTGAGCGAGCAGTCTCTGAGTGGGGGCTGCCCAGACAGGTGACGCACTCACTGCCCTTCTGCATCGTGCAAGATTCCCTAGACGAGCCACACTCACAGCACGACATTTGCAACAACGTCGCTAGAATTTGCTCTTTTAGGGCTTACCTGCTAGAAATAAGCTCTTTCAGAACCGCCGGATGGCGGCAGGGGAACAGGACCAGAACTGCTGCGACGCTGAGGCACGAAGAGAGTCGGTCAGCCGAGCAGGGAGGTCTCAGTCCAGCTGCTAGGCGTGTCAATCTGAGAATCCTGTGGCGAACGCCCGCTTATATAGCCAGATGCCCTTCCCATTCTGGCGGGCTTCATCGCCATAGGCTCGTGCAGCTCCACTGCCGAGCCATTGGATCGTTTTTAATACACTGCACGAACCAATGGCGGTGCAGTTTCACTGCGTGATTGAAAAAAGGCATCAGTTCAGGAGGAAAAAAGGCTTTTTCCCATAGCATCTTAAGCAAGATGCAGTATGAGTGTAGTATCGAAAGGGAACTAATTTTGCACAGGCTTCTGAACAGGGCTCTCAAGTCTCATGCATTAACATTTTGCATGTCAGTATCCAAACAAACTATTGACTTTGTTAACCATTTGTTAACAATGTGAGCACTAAAAATCCATACAAAACAAAAGTAGTTTATCGGCTGCACTACTGCGCTTGCGTTTATGCAGTCACCGGACCAACAATCGACCACGCGTGTTACAACATCCACTATGTAATGTGGTGGTTCTCAATTTTTTTTGGCCAATGCCCCCTACCATTATCCCATTCCCTTACTAAAATGACAGTAAAGACATCAATAATGTTAATAAAAATAATTTTTAAATACTTTCAAAATTAACATTTCTATTTTCCCTTTCATATTTATATTTCAATCTTTCTGTTAACAAATATCTAATAATAAGAAGAAATGTTTCTTATATATAAAAGTTATTTTGCATTTTTGATCAAATACTCTTATTGACTTCATTCAAAACCATATTAAAAAAAAAAAAAAAACGTGCTGACCTTTTCTTTACCAAGTTCCAGCTCGTAAAATCGTTGGTGCAAACGCCCCCAATACACCGCCCCTTTCGAAATACTGATTTCATAACCTTGAGAAATGCAATCATGCTACAAACTGCAGCAAGGAATTGTAGTTTTATTTTAAAACCTTCAAATATGCTAATGCTAACAAATGATCTTTTATAACAGTAAAAGCTCTTCATGTAAATATAGACTTCACTTTATGTGTTTAAATAGTAAAGGCTTATGTTGAACTTTATTGTATATACAGGCACTGTATAAAGAAGTGCCTAAAATATTGAATTAAATGTGTTTCTGTTGTTACATGAAAAGAAGAAAAAAATCTTATATGCAATAAATCCACCTCATTTATGGTAATGTATGCGAATATTGTGCAAGCGCCACTACGGGAAGCAGAAAGTGTCCGACCAACTCCTCTCGCCGATCGGTTAAATCAAGCCGCAGCCGAAGTCGAACATACGTCGAGTTTTCTGAAATGGACGGGGCACAGCCATACCTTATTCAGCACCAATCACAGCCGTTCGACATTTATCTTGTGGATTACTATTGGAGATTGTAACTGACAGGAAAACTCGAATGTTCTTCTTCTTCTTCGTCGTCGTCTTCTTCTTCTTCTTCTTTCCAGTTTAACGGCGGTTGTCATCCATCTTATTGGTGCATTACCGCCCCCTTCTGCTCCGGAGTGTGGATCAGCTAATAGGTTATCTATTCCTTTTTCCTACTAAAACTTGCACATCACTCACATTGTCCCCTAACATTAATATCCACACACACATCACACATCAAATCCTGCCTAAAACCCCTGATTCCCTTAAAAAAGGAATCAATATTCTACTCTGTGCCCTATTTACTGTACTTAGTAACCCTTGTAATGTGATCTCCTGCACCCCAATCTCCCTTAGTTTATTCTTCATTACCTGCCTCTGTGTTTCATATCTCTTACAAGTCATCGGTTCTGTAATCAGCAGGAAATCATCATCACGTGCTTTCAGATGGAGCAGAACTTACTACACATAGCCGTAGTTCACTGACAAGTTACGCAAAAAAACGACGATTTTATTGCGCGATTCTGAAATTGAATAAATCGTTCGCGATAATGACAGCTGTTTGCATAGCTTCTCAGTGATTATTAGATGTTCTTTTACTAATTTCTATTTCTTTTCCCGGAATTGCCACCCCAAAACCCTGTTTTTTCTGTCTCTGGTTTTTTAGCACTATCTGTATAAATGTGTATGAATTCACTATAATTACCTCCTCGATTGTTAAATACATTTTTCAAATTAATTTCTTCCTTTGCTTTCTTTTTCTCCTTAAGCACAAACCAGTCTACCTCAGGCCAAGCAATCTTCCAAGGGGCAATCTCTGGAAAAACTACCGTAGGGCTTATTCGCAAGTTAAACACAAACGTCCGGGGGACGTCCCCTGTTTGCTGTGGAAGCATTGCTGAGAAGGAGTCCCTGATCCGCTATCCCAGCAACGTGATTGTGTTTTCTTTTTGCTGTTAAGCAATCTGTGAAATGTAAACCTAATGTGTGGGTACATCGACGTTACTGTGGAGACTCGGCGTGAGTCTAACTCTGTAAAACCGTGTAGGGAGATGGGCGCCGCTTTATTTGGGTTTATCCCC
>NW_015664986.1:85139-85759 GCF_001515625.1 Sinocyclocheilus rhinocerous | reverse complement strand
CGTGATTGTGTTTTCTTTTTGCTATTAAGCAAACTGTGAAATGTAAACCTAATGTGTGGGTACATCGACGTTACTGTGGAGACTCGGCGTGAGTCTAACTCTGTAAAACCGTGTAGGGAGATGGGTGCCGATTTAATTGGGTTTATCCCCTACTTCACTTTTTTCTCCTGTTTTTACTTTAGTTAGGGAGAGAGGTAAGATTGTTGTCTTTAATTTTGTTTTCTGTTGTCAGGGAAGTTATTTTTGCTTAACCCTTAGTTAGACTGTTTTTGTTTGTTATTTTGGCCTTTGCTCTCTCCCGATGCTTTGGTTATTTAAGTTGTTTAATTGTCAATACATTTGTATATTTGCTACATGTTGGTATTATTTTCGGGTTTACTTCTAAACCCTTGATAAAAACTCTTAAATGTATTTCAGGCATTCGGGTTTGCTTTTGTGGAACAGTGTTACACAGAGGGGTTTAGTGGTGAACCTTTATTAATAACGTCTGTAGTGAAAGTGATAGAAGCTGGGATAGAGGAAAAGGAGTCTCCTCATCGCTTATTTATTTATTTAAACATCCGTTTTACCTTTGTTACTTCCACTCTGTGACCCCTAGACTAAAGACTGGTTTGTAACAA
>NW_015664986.1:83558-85076 GCF_001515625.1 Sinocyclocheilus rhinocerous | reverse complement strand
TTTTATTGGTTTTGTCTGGTCGTGCCGGGAGACGGCATCACAGTATGGTGAGGGGTGTAACATTTCCGTCTCACGCTTGAGGTATTCGGCCAATCACAACGCACTGGATAGCTGGCCAATCACAGCCCACCTTGCTTTTCAGACCAATGAGCTTTGTAAAAATCGATGCGTTTCAGAAAGGCGGGGCATAGAGGAGAAACAATAATGTACAGTATGTGGAAAATAATGTGTTTTTTAACCTTAAACCGCATAAATACATTTCATTACACCAAATGCACAAAATAATGTTCTTTTTAACAACATCATATGACCCCTTTAAACAATACATGATGAAGTTTCAGGACATTTTATTTGACTTTTATGTACTATTTATGTCATGGGCGTCGGAAGCAAAATAAATGTGGGTGGGTCATCCCGCAGAAAAAATGTACTGAAGTATATGCCATATTCTGTAGTGTGGTGACTTTTAATCAACAGTGTCTATTTATGCAAAGTGCAAATAGGCCGCCTGATTAGCAGAGGCTATTTACTTCACCTCCGCTCACTACCGTGACAACATTACAAAAGACGGCTGCTCAGCAACGTTTTCAGTGGTAAACACGGGTTGCGTAGTGTTTTTGATGCGAGCGACCCATAGTTCGCATCCGCCTTTTGCCGAAATCGTTCTTCCTTTTTACATCTCATATCACATCAGAAAGGCTTTTGTTTTCAATAAAAATAAAAATCAAGAAAATAATCTAAAAGTTGATATAAAGTATCAGGTAGGGTTAGGTGTATCTGAGCAGCAGATGCTGATGCTTTGTTTATTTTGCTGTGTGGCGGGAGTGCAGCAGGCGCGAGTAGTGAAAACACGGAATCAGTTTTGTTGCAAAGCACAATATTATCATCATTAGCATCATTTCCCATCCCCCCAACACTGTCACTCACGACCAGAAGTCAAGACTAAACCAATTCACCTTGGTGACCACATAATCGTTTTGTATTACCTATTTTTATTAGCCATTTCACACAATTCAGAAAAACAAAAATGTGCAGGAACTATAGGCCTGTATTTATAATATTATGAATGAAATGTGCGTTATTTGGAAGAAAGTCGAGGTGTGAAAAAAACAATCACTCACTGCTCTTGAACTTTAAAAAAAAGATATATAGCCTGTTATTTGATTAGCATAATTTATTAAATTTCTGTCGGCTGCCTGAAAATCACTGTTAGACCTGCCTGAAATGCACATTTCCATTTGTATCTTTGTTGTATAGTAGGCTATTTTGTGCTATTGCTTGTAATTTGATTTGCTCTTATTTTACAACTGACTATTTACTATTCTTTAAAAATGTAGCCTATTAAATTTATGTTGGTTAAAGGGGTCATAGGATGCCCATTTTCCACAAGTTGATATGATTCTTTAGGGTCTTAATGAAAAGTCTGTAACATAGTTTGGTTAAAATTTCTCAAGGGTAGTGTAAAAAACACCTTTTTTACCCTGTCAAAAACAGCTCTTTTCAGATCAAGCCGTTTTT
>NW_015664986.1:75590-82718 GCF_001515625.1 Sinocyclocheilus rhinocerous | reverse complement strand
TTAAATGTTAATGAGCTCTGCTGACCCCACCCCTCTCTTCCAAGCTGCTCTCAGAGAGACTGTTTACTTTAGCCGCATTCATCGTGAAACTTGCTAATTAGCACATTATTAGGAAAGGCGATTTGCAAAGATTCATTACAAAACATTATATTCACTTCTTCTGTAGATGAGGCTGGTACATGAATGATTTGCGCGAACATAGACTCATATATGTAGATTGGGGGGCGCATTCCCTTCAGAAACAATGTAATCCACTGCGAGTTCAGCGGCTCAGATGTCGGGAGTAAATGACGACTGCTATGTTCATTATTACATCCAACAACAGAACACCTCAATCGCTTAGTATAAATAAAGGTGACTTGACTTGACTTAGGGTGTCCTTAGAGGGGTGCTAGCTCACATCCTCATCTTCTCAGAATCGAACAGAACCACAGACTGACTGACTATGTGTTGGAGCCCACCGGGCACGCCCACACTGGCTCAGGCTCTCTACATGGCCCGCGATCAAAAGGTTTTAGCAGAAGACTTAGCAGAAGAAAACAACTAGAACTTGGGCGGAACTGTACGTGAGCCTTTTAAGGTTCGAGAAGATTCACGCCAATTACTAAAGATTCTTAGAACATTAATATATTGCCTATGTACCCATATATAATATAAACGTTCATTTAGATCATCCGAAGACTAATTTATAGAGACCAAACATGATATAGGTGAGGTTATATTAACTTCTGGGCCTCGTTCACAGACATCTTGGCACCCAGTATGTTTATTGGGTGAGGGGTCTGTGAATGTTTGTTAATCTAATGAATAATTGATTTGTTAAATCTAATGAACAAATGTCTGTCTGATTGTTCCAAATGCTACACAGGTGGCTGAGATATGGATCGGCCATGGCCCTTTTATGGCCCATATTTTGGCTGCCAGGTTTAGTTCACCTGGATCAGGCTCAGTTTTGGGCTTTCTGGTTAAAGATTGGTGTTGATATGGTTTACTTAAGGTTGTGTTTTTGTTCCAATGTTACATTTTGATCTGGCCCAATTCAGGGCCAGTTATGGGTAAATAACTTGGCTGAGACTTGGGCCAGTTATGGCCCATGTATGGCCCTTGTCTGGAATCCAGACCTGGTCCACACTAGGACCGTAATTCATTGCGGTATGTGGGCCAAGCAAAAGCTGGTTTTGTGGGCCGGAGCTGGGCCGGAGAAAAATTGCTATGTGGGATGTGGCCGTAAACATTTAATTTTAACGTGGCTTTAAGCACTATGCATCATTAAAGTTTCACTTTCACTGGGATTAAGCCGGTAAATGTGATGTTTAGATGGAATAATCATATGAGTTCACCTTATGGTCCGAACCCAGAGTCTCTTTATCAGTAAGCTATAAAATGAGCATCTTCCATCCATAGACTTGTGTTGCATTTTGGGGCAAAAAAAACCAAAAAAACATTGTCGAACAACAATATAAAATGCGGAAACTATTTATTGGTTATTCTACAATTAATTGTACTAATTATGCACTACAATTGGAAAATACTGTAAACTGATAAACCGTTCAGCGTGATGACGTTTAATGTCTCCGACAGCACCTGTAGTCCCATTTAGCAACTTGTTAGCAGCCGTCTTTTTTAAGAAACATAACGGTTTAAAAAAATCACGAGTGGGGTGTAACTGGTGTGTTTTATGTCGTAGAATAAATTGTGAAAGTATCTTGAGCTTGTGTGAACCACGGACCTTATTTTAGGGGATTTAATCAAACTCCCATTCAAAAAAATCCATTGACTCTGGGATGATGGAACCGGAAGTGCTAAAATGGTAACTCTTTTCCGGGTTTTTGCCTACAAAGCGACATCATAGTTACACCACTCATTTAAAGGAGACATATTATGCCCCTTTTTTACAATATGTAATTTAAGTCTCTGGTGTCCCCAGAATGTGTCTGTGAATTTTCAGCTCAAAATACCCCACAGATCATTTATTATATCATTTTGAAAATGCCTATTTTGAGTGGAAGCAGAAACACGCAAATGAGTGATCACTGATCTCTTTAAATGCAAATGAGCTGCTGCTCCCCGCCCCCTTTTCCAGAGTAGAGCTGTGCCATTACAGCTTGTACCGGCTAAAAAACATATGTTCTGGTTCTGATTATCATGTTTATTGTGCTGAAATCATTCGTTTTAAACCATATTAGTTTAAACTTCTGATACGGTTTTCTGAGTGCACTCATCCGAAGCACACGGACAGAAAGCGGCTGTCACAACCCATAGGAAAAAAATATTACTCAGTGGTTGCTTTTCCTAAGCTCAGGAGACTTAGATGAGATTCTCATATATCTCTCATTTTAGTATCAACAGCATTTCAGATGTTTCTCCTAAAATTCCTTAGGAGAAATGGAAGTAGACACAAATGAGACATGAGAAATATTTGAGAAAAAAAGAGTCAAAACAGAGAATATGGTGGAAGAAACATAGAATATCTCTATTGTCTTGCTGCAATCTCTATGAAGACTCCATTATAGGAATATTTTATTGCTCAGTGGTTGCTCTTTCTAACCTCTGGAGACTTAGTTGATGCAATGGGGTTTTTCACCTTTAATGGTCAGGACAGTAGGAGTAGAGACAGGAAACAACTGGATAGGTGAGAAATCAACAGGAGCAGTAAAGTACCTTTAGCTGGGATTTGAACACATGCATGCTGCCTGAAGTGCAGTTGTGCCTTCACGTCGATGTGCTCCTATTACCTTTTAAAAAAACAAATGTAACACTAGTGTACCAGTGTTTTTTTTGTTTGTTTTTTTGCTTTGTTTAGTATTAACATTGTGTCTTGTACAGCCCATTTTTGCATGCATGTAAATATAGGTTATGGTTTCCTCTGTTAAATCACTGTGCAATAAAACACTATCTACATAAAACAACTTCAAATGTGACAATGCATGTATTGTCTTTGATTGAAATGGTGTAGATAAATGATATTAAAGCTAACCAGAGGGAAGAAAAATAAAATAAAAAGATCTCTTTACCATTTCATATTTCATTTTCATATTTTCAAATATTTCAAATATTTCTCCTAGACAGAAATAACTTATGCATAATGTACATTAGCTCTATTGTTTATAATACATTATATACCCCCGGTTGTGGCCCCCATAGCATATGAAAAGCTGCTCCGACTTACGCCACTGGTTGGTGCAGTGAACGTAAATCTGAAGAGCACGTACTGAACACAGTAAGTGAAGTCTTTCCTGCTCCGGTGTCATGAACGGCGGAGGGCAGAAGGCTTCAAGAATGACCGGATGTTTACAGACCCTGAGTCTGAACATGGACTGTTAACTGCCTTGGAGATCAAACAAGGTCGACAAGAGGTTCCACAAGCTTACTACAACTGACTCCGACAAGCCTACTTTGATGCACACAACGAACCTGACCTTGAAGAGGATGTGAACTTCAAAAGCCTCTTTCTAAGAAATCTGCACCCTGGAGTCAGCCACCATCTAGGCGTCATGGCCTGTCCGCGTTCCATGACCATTCAACAGTTGCGTGACCTAACACAGAAGGCCTACAACCAGCAGAAGATGGCCTCAAAGAAAGGTAACAAAACACAAGACAGCTTACCATCAGACGACATGGAACAAGTCATGAGACAATTGAAAGAGTTCCTTCAAGGAAAGCTGAACATGGATGACCAGAAAGTTGAGTCATGCTCGCTGTGACCAGCGACAGAACGGAAGGTCGGTGATCACCTGGTACACCACATCAGAGATGACAAGCACCTGTTCAACAATCACCCAGAACGAACAAGTCTCTCACGACCAACCGTTGATGAAAACTCTATGTCATACGGCTCGTTCAATGAATCGCTGGCCGTCTCAGTGATCAGCCGTAAAACAGTGATTCATTTCAAATTCCATTTAAAATCTTAAATGATTCCCTTTGAGCTAAATTGACCTGTTTCCCTTACATTACTTACACATAGTAAGAAATGGTTATAAAAACTGAAACAGAAGCGAAACAAGTAGTAGGAAAGAGGAGAAATAAAAAGCGATACTTATTAAAAACTATACTTTTGTAACATAAATAATAATTATTAAATAATTATTATTATTTTTAATAATAATTAAAAACGAATAAGCTTTAAAATAAATAACACTTTTGTGCCAAAAAACAACAACTTTATATCAAAGAGGATAACTATTCCCAAATGAATTTTAAACAATTTAAATAAAAAAATAAATGAAAATTAAAAGATACTAAAGCCACAGAGCCTAATAACCTTAACAAATTACCTTTACATCCACAATAAAATAATAATAATAATATTGCACAACAAGCTAAGCTTTTTTTTAAATAAATAAAAATAAATAAGCTTTAAAATAAATAACACAATGTGGCTATATTTTTAGGACTTGCTTTAAGGCATGTTTGCATTCAAAAAAACAAGCTCCCGGACCTTGGATGGGCTAAGTCTGTTTCTTCTCTCTGAGATAATCTGCCCAGTTTTAGAAACAATTCTTTCAGATGGCACAGATGTGGCCACAATGCAAAGTCTTGTCTCCGTGACCTCAGAAAGGGTTTTGTATACTGGTGAACATCTCCACCACCAGGCCAGAGGGTCTGCAAGGTAGGCCCGCATCTCCATCATAGCATCTGACGTCTTAGAAAAGTGGTAGCAGAAGGCCTCAAGCTTGCTACCCTCTCGTCAAAGTCTTCCCAAAACATGGCCCCTGCACTGGCAGTCGCACCAGGATCTGAAGTATTCTCCTCCTCACTCTGAGCTGGGTTAATAGCTGCTGCAGCTGCTGTAACCCTCTTTACTGTCTCTTCTGCTGCCTGGTGATTGACAAAAGCTTGCTGTTTGAACCTTGGGTCCAGGCAAGTAGCATCAGCAAGCTTTTCAATGTGTTCCACTTTGCCAAACCTCCTAGTCATTTCTGACATCAGGGAATCCACTAGTTTTTTAACAGGGTCAAAGCTGGAGGGATTTCTTTGATATCGGGCAACAATCCTCTGAAGACCTCTTGTCATCAAAATGACTTTGGATGCAGTCACAAACCTATGAAGATTACAAATTGTTTATAAATTAATTATAACAAAATCAAAATCAGTACTGCTTATACTTCTCTGTTAAAAATAAGGCTACAGAAAAACATGCATCATTAAGAGACAGGGTATAAAATGTGGTTTTAAAATGAATAATAATAAAAAATGTTGAACTACTTAAGTTTTCTGCACTCACTTCAGTGGTGACCTCCTCAAATGGCTTAATAATGTCCAAGATTTCTCTGGAAATTTTCCATTCCTCTGGCGACAAGGTTGGCAGAGATGCATTAGTTAGTGCCAGGGTTGAGATGATTGGATATTTGATTTCAGTAAATCTTTTCAACATGTAATATTTTGAATTCCACCTTGTGGCCACATTCTGTTTTAACCGCAACAGCTCTTGACCCATCTGTTTTTGTGTGGCCTTGAGCTTGTCTGAAGCAACTGTACTTCTATGGAAGTATTCAACTATTGTCTTGACCTTTTGCAATATTGCTTGGACCTCCTTCAATGCAGCTCTGACAATGAGGTTCAGCATATGGGCAAAACAAGGTATGTGGTCCCAGTGGAGATGGTCTTTCAGGGCTGAAACAATGTTGCTGGCATTGTCTGTGACACAAGCTACAATTTTGTCACCCACACCCCATTCATTTGTAACCCTTGTCAGCTCACTTGCCAGGTAAGCAGCAGGGTGTCTGTCTGTCAAAACAAAGCAGTCCAGGAGACAGGAGGTCATCTGAAAGTCCTCTATGAAATTACATGTCACAGTCATGTAACTTGTTGTAGTCAAAGAGGTCCAGCAGTCTGTTGTGAGACAAACAGCAGAGGCACTCTTGATTTTGTCCATTATATCACCTCTTAACTTGTCATACAGCCTAGGCATTACAGTTTTTGATAGTGTTTTTCTGCTAGGTAGACTGTATGATGGGTCCAGAAGATGTGAATACTGCTTAAAGCCTTTGTCCTCCACTATAGAAAATGGCTGAAAGTTACAAGCAATCATTCTCACCAGAGCCTAATCAAGTTTGCTTTGTCGTAATGGATCCATTGGTCTTGTTACAAAACTGCTCATTGAAGTTTGCTGTTGTGGCCTCCTTGGCCTAACTGCTCCTTGGATGGTGGTGGGTGCTGCTGGTATACTGGATGCTGTAGATGTGGTCAGCGTGCTAGCCAAAGCCATCAAAGGTCCAGCAGAAGAAGTGCTCATGGTAGAAACAGCTCCAGCTGCTGCAGGGCTATCATCTTCAGTCTCTGTTCTAACTTGTGCTAACAGCACAGTAGGATGTGTGGATTTAAGGTGCCTTCTCAAATTAGAAGTGCTTCCTCCTTTAGTTGAAAAACTTTTTTTGCAAATGTTGCATTTTGCTTCAGTGGCTGAAGTTGCCACAAAATGAGTCCAAACATCACTCCTTTTTCTAGTGCTCATTCTCCTGAGGTGTTAAAATCTGTCTGAGGCTCTTCTTTGCCCCTCACTTAGTGCAAAACAAAGGGGGATGGGTGTGGAATGGTCACCGTTCCCTTGGTGACAGTCTTGAGTGACAGTTGTCCTTCAGCTAAACCATTGGTTAAACCTTTGTGTGACCCAAGCACATTATATTTCTAAGTAAATCACTTTAACTCTCCAGTTTTATTTCAATTTGGGTTACAACTGTTGAAGCTGAAGTTATCATAACCTTAATGTTTTAAATTAACATTAATCATTCAAATTCAAAATGTTATTTGCTTTTACTTTGTCATTATGTCCCTTTTGACCAATCTTCTTATACAAATATTAGACCAATATGTCAAGTCTGCTTAGGAAAAACAATTATTATACCAGCAAACTCAAATTTGGAGTAAAAATGAACAAACTATAAGTACTTTGTAATTGTAGGCTTGGATTATTATATTATTATATAGCCTAGTGTTTGTTTACTGATAGTCAGACAGTGAAAAGACAAATGAATCAATATTTTATTTATAACAGGGTTTTATTTATTTATAAAATAACACACCAGAGATCCTCAAGAAACAGTAACAAAAACATAGTGACAGAAATGGACAGACCTTTTTGTATTTCTAGGAAAATGCTTATTACACATCTTTTGATAATTTTAT
>NW_015664986.1:66035-72779 GCF_001515625.1 Sinocyclocheilus rhinocerous | reverse complement strand
TACTGGATGCTGTAGATGTGGTCAGCCAAAGCCGTCAAAGGTCCAGCAAAAGAAGTGCTGGTGGTAGAAACATCTCCAGCTGCTTCAGGGCTATCATCTTCAGTCTCTGTTCTAACTTGTGCTAACAGCACAGTAGGATGTGTGGATTTAAGGTGCCTTCTCAAATTAGAAGTGCTTCCTCCTTTAGTTGAAAAACTTTTTTTGCAAATGTTGCATTTTGCTTCAGTGGCTGAAGTTGCCACAAAATGAGTCCAAACATCACTCCTTTTTCTAGTGCTCATTCTCCTGAGGTGTTAAAATCTGTCTGAGGCTCTTCTTTGCCCCTCACTTAGTGCAAAACAAAGGGGGATGGGTGTGGAATGGTCACCGTTCCCTTGGTGACAGTCTTGAGTGACAGTTGTCCTTCAGCTAAACCATTGGTTAAACCTTTGTGTGACCCAAGCACATTATATTTCTAAGTAAATCACTTTAACTCTCCAGTTTTATTTCAATTTGGGTTACAACTGTTGAAGCTGAAGTTATCATAACCTTAATGTTTTAAATTAACATTAATCATTCAAATTCAAAATGTTATTTGCTTTTACTTTGTCATTATGTCCCTTTTGACCAATCTTCTTATACAAATATTAGACCAATATGTCAAGTCTGCTTAGGAAAAACAATTATTATACCAGCAAACTCAAATTTGGAGTAAAAATGAACAAACTATAAGTACTTTGTAATTGTAGGCTTGGATTATTATATTATTATATAGCCTAGTGTTTGTTTACTGATAGTCAGACAGTGAAAAGACAAATGAATCAATATTTTATTTATAACAGGGTTTTATTTATTTATAAAATAACACACCAGAGATCCTCAAGAAACAGTAACAAAAACATAGTGACAGAAATGGACAGACCTTTTTGTATTTCTAGGAAAATGCTTATTACACATCTTTTGATAATTTTATTGTAATTCCTAAATATGATCCAACATACAAAAAATACAGTTTTACATTATAGTATTACTGACTGAGGTAATGGTCCGGGAAGTGGTCACATGACAAAAGAACGAACGACTTGAAAGACTCGAGAGATGAACTAATCAATTCTCTTTCTGGCTCAGACTGCATTTGTTAAGCTTACGGGGCTGTCACGTGATGAACGAACGACTCGAAAAACCCGAAGACTCGAGAGATGAACTAATCAATTCTCTTTCTGGCTCAGACTGCATTGGTTAAAGCTTATGAGGCTGTCACGTGATGAATGAACGACTCAAACCCAACTTTTCAGATAAGAGGTGAGGTGAGCTAATCATAGGCTAAAGACCCAGGCAGGGCTGGATTGGTAATCGGGCATACCGGGCATTTTCCCGGTGGGCCGACGCACGTAATGGGCCGAGAATGTTTTTCATTTTTTGCCAAGGACCATCATGCACGGACAGCGAGCAGCCAGTGGCCCATTGGTTTGTCTCCTGTATTGACAGCATAAACCATCCAATCACAACGCGCTTTAGATGGAGCGATGAAGTATTTTGCTCCACCTATATAAAGATCGCTTCACCCCTCCCCACTTAATCTTTGCGTGAATTGTGTCTCAAAATGGACAGACCAAACTCGACCAAAGGTGGTGCTGAAAAGCTCCGGGTAAAGAGAATTAAAAGTTTGGAGGCGGATGCCGCCAAATGTGCAAGAATTACAGATATGTTTACTGCTGCAGTAGCCTCTACTTCGACAGCAGTGCCGAAGTCTGTGCAACAGCAAGAGGCTGAGCAGGTGACGAGCCATGATGAACAGGCTTGTTGCTCTGTTGTAAGTGATGAGGGCCAGAGCAGGGACAGGCATGAGGATGAGGAGGAGGAGGAGGAGAAGAGGGTAGCTGAATCGGTAAGAAGTAGCTTCATTATAATGGAGGAATGAGAGAGGTTACCTCTCTTAATGTTTAGGCCTAAACTACTGGTTAGTTCCTAAAGCAGTCATAACTTTGACTGATTATTATAACACATTATTAACTAGCTATTATTTTGTCAGCGTTGCATTTTTGTTGCGAGTCACTTCACCTCGGTAATCATCATTTGATAAAGACGATTATATGGTCTAAAATTGAGCCTAGGTGTCATCTAGTGGAAATGTTTGGTACTGCACTGTGCCCAAACAATATCTAACTAATTTTTTAGATCAAAATGTGGAACTTGTTTTTTGCTTTGACATTCTTGTAGTTTTAGAGTCGAGTATATTTTTACATTTTACATTTTCATAAACTTATGTAAACCTATGGTATATTCATCATCAGTATTTGGATATTTGAAACCTGAATATTGAATTGTCTTTTCAATTGGAAAAAAATTAGAACCGCTCCATGCATTAAATGCTGAATAAACCCCTCTGCTCATCACCAGTATGGTATTGTTTAAATTGTACTGATTTTAGCAAGGATTTGGCAGGGAAATGCTTCAATTAATCATCTCTCTATCTAGTCAAGCCAGGTTATAGAAGTGGAGGAGAGAGAGGAGGTTCAGAGAATAGATTACTTTGTTCGTCCTGACCCGGCTAAATTACAGGTATTTTTAAAACATCACCCCAGACAAGATGTGAACAACCCTGTGGTGAAGAAGGTGTTTACCAGTAGAGGTGGCATGGTAAGACAGTGGCTGACGTATTGCAACAAACGTCATGCTTTGTTTTGTTTTGTTTGCCTGGCCTTCAGCAAGGCAACTGACTCAAGCTCTTTTGTGACTGGAATGTCAGACTGGAGACATGTGCACCAGAGAGTTGAAGAGCATGAGAAAAGTATGGCACACAGAAACTGCTGAAGTTTACTTTTTAAAATGCTCAAAAGCTGACATTAGCAACCTGTTAGGAGCCAGTCAACTGAAAGCGCACAGAGATCAGGTAAAGAGGAGACGTCCAGTTTTGGAATGGGTAGTAGAGGTTGCGAACGTTATAGGAAAGAGAGGCCTAAGCTACAGACAGGTGGAGAATGAGGCTGCATATATGTTGGACATTGACAGCATTGACCATGGACATTTTTTGGAAGTGATCATTTTATTGGGGGAAGTATGATATCTGCTTGAAAGAGCATCTCAGCAATGTTACTGAGAAAAGCAAAAAAAGGCATGCATCAGGATCAAGAGGCAGAGGTTCCTTCATTACTTTACTGTCGAAAACTACCGTCAACTCTGTAATTGATACCATCCATAACTTAATTCAGCAAAATATCTCCACTGACATCCAGAAAGCTGGAATGTTTTCTGTCCAGCTGGATACAACCCAGGACATAACAGGACAAGACCAGTGCTCAGTCATTTTGAGGTATGTGACTAATGTTGTTCATGAGAGACTTGTCGCAGTGGTCCGTTGCCATGAATCCACTGGACAGTCCTTTGTGAAGTTACTGACAGAGGTCCTTGAGCATCTGAACCTGGATATAAGCATGTGCATTGGACATTCCACAGATGGGACTTCAAATATGCAGGGGCAGTACAGAGGCTTCTCTGCACTTCTGGCATTACAATCCCCCAACCATGTTCATGTATGGTGCTATTCACATGTCCTCAATCTTGTGTTGTCTGAGACCACTCAAATTGTGATTGAGAGTGGATCACTTTTTGATCTGCTTAATGACATAGCAGTGTTTATTAAGGATTCATACCAGAGAGTGAACTTGTGGGAGAACAGAGTCATGACAAGAGACACAGGCGCATTGGTCCGATTGGAGAGACACGATGGTGGGCGAAGCACAATGCCCTGAAAAAAATATTTGGGTCATTCGGTATGCCTCAAGACTGTCTATACATTGATGTGGTGTCGACACTTGCAGCCATACAGGAACAGAAGACAGTGCAAGCAAATGTACGTACCAAAGCCAGAGGGTACAAAGAGGGCCTGCTCAGGTATGAGTAAATTCTGACAGCTCAGTTGTTCCTCCGTATATTTGAGCATACAGGTCCACTCTCAAAATACCTGCAGACGGGAGGCATGGACATCCTCTCTGCCCATAAGATGGTCATGTCAACACAAGATGCTCTCAAACAGATAGTCAGAGATTTCCAGGCTGTCAAGGATGCTGCTGACAACTTTGTGAAATGGGCAAATGAAAACATTGAGGAGCTGGATGAGGAGACAGACATGGAAGTGGAAACTGCACTGCCACAGAAGAGAATAAAGAAGAAAAAAACCATGCCAGGAAAGATGGCTCAGGATGAGACTATGAATGATCCAGAGAAAGCCTATGAGGTAAAGGTTCACAATGAAGTTCTTGATACAGCTATTGAGGCCATCCACCGAAGATTTCTGACCCATGGCACTCTTTATGTTGCAGAAAAGCTAGTTCATGCATTCATGACCTCTAGACTGGACTATTGTAATGCACTGCTAGGTGGTTGTCCTGCATCTTCAATAAACAAGCGACAGGTAGTCCAAAATGCAGCGGCTAGAGTCCTTACCATCACTGAATTCAATGATGAACTGTCTTTAACTGGAAAATTAGTGTTTACTATTGTCATTTTGCATTATTGACACACTATTTTCCTAATTAATGCTGTTCAGTTGCTTTGACACAATCTGTATTGTTAAAAGCGCTATATAAATAAAGGTGACTTGACTTGACTTTATGCAGATTTGTCCTTGCTGGATCCTAAAAACATTCCCCTGATCCAAACCAGTGCTCTCCCAGAATCTGCACTTGAAGATCTCAGCAAGTGCCTGAGTAAATTTGATAGCAGGGCAACAGTTGAAAACCTGCAGTCAGAGCTGAAAAGCTTAGCAGGCCAGTGGGACAAGCTGAAACAATCTCCATTGAAAGAGTACACAGTCAGGACAGTAGAGGAAGGACCTGATGGAAAGGAAGAGGATGTGGATATTAAAAACAAAAGCTGTGAGTCCTGCAAAGAGTGCCCACTGTGCTGCTTTCAGATTCTCCAAAGATTCAACATGCTCACAGATGCATATCACCTGCTTGGACTTGCATACAAGTTCTTGCTGACAGTCTCAATAACCCAAGTGGCATGTGAACGATCATTTTCATCCCTGAAATACATAAAAAGCAAGCTCAGGAGTTGCCTGTCTTCCAGTCACTTAGAAGCCTTCATGCTGATGGCCATTTAAAAGGATATTCTTATGGCTTTGGACACAGACACTGTAATTGACAGACTTGCAGAGAAGAGTGAGCTGATGAAGAAACTGCTGTTATAATGTGGTGAGATTAAATTATTTATATTATTTTATAATAATTCATAACGATGTAGCGTTTCACGCTAAAGATAATGTGATCTTGTGACTCATTATCCCCCTCCACCTCTTTCAGGATGTTCTCTCTTGTGTGGTTCAGCGTTCATTGTTGTTGAGTGTTTAGATGGCCATGCAGCCTTCCACGAAGTATATAGTACATCCAAATCTCTCAACATTGTTCCAGATTAAAGATACCAGTATTGTTATGTAATTATGAATTTTCTGTGATTACTTAAGTCAACTCATTCTCATTCACCTCTGTCTAACCCTAACCCCCACCTTCTGTTTTCTCTCTTAAAAAGACATTTAGTAATCGTATTTAAGATGTATATGGTTTAAAATGTATGTAAATCTACTTTGGAGATGTACGTGTGCTTCCTGGAGTCCCCCTGTTAGCTATACATAATAAAATGTGTTTTTACAGCAACATCACAACTATACTATACCATTTAGCATCTTTACACTTTCAACAATTTGCTCTAAAGTAGTTCAACAAATGCGAATTTAAAATAAGGAACCGTGTTTTTGGTTTGTAATACGTACATTTGTAAACGCCCTAATACAAATGTTCTGCCATGCTCGATTATGGCGCATCCTCTTCCTCTTCTTCTTCTTTATGATGTATCCTCTCGCATGGCCTCCTGGGATAGAAAAGTAACCATCGGCGAGCACTCAAGAAGCTGGGCAGAAGCAGTAGGACATCCGGGAACTTCTCGACTACTCTTTTATGAATACTGAGGTTTCGGACATACTTATTCGCTCGCCTACTGCTTTTCGCCTACTATATAGTAGAGAACGGACACACTTTAAGTAGACGCGTGTCCGAATCTCGTGAGAATTAGTACGTCACCCAGGTAATTCTCGCCTACTCTTTTATGAATACTAACGACTCGGACATACTTATTCACTTGCCTACTGCTTTTCGCCTACTATATAGTAGAGAAGTAGGCGGTTTCGGACGCAGCCACGGTTTCTCTTTTCTTTACTCTCCCCTTCTCGTTACACACTGCCATCTAGTGGCTACACAATACCTTTGCACACACAACATTTCCCCTTTTCTTTTATGCATATTCATTGAGGTACCGTCTTGAAACATTACAGAACAATATCTTATTCTATCAGGAACACCTTATGTAACAAAGAATTACTTTAAGAAAACATTTCACCTGATTATACAAAACAACACTGTAAAAAACTAATTTTACAGAAAAAAAATTTTTTTACAGTAGTTTTCTGTTCTAGCCACAGGAGGTCACAAGCCAGTGTACCTTTTGTGCCGGTCCCAAGCCCGGATAAATAGAGAGGGTTGTGTCAGGAAGGGCATCCGACGTAAAACTTTTGCCAAATTCATTATGCGAATCACGAACATGACTTCCATACCGGATCGGTCGGGGCCCGGGTTAACAACGACCGCCATCGGTGCCGTTGACCTACAGGGCACTGGTGGAAATTGGGCTACTGTTGGTCGAAGAAGGAGAGGAGGAAGGTGTGTGAGAGGAGGAAGGCGTGTCCGTAGGCAGAGAGAGAAGAGGAAA
>NW_015664986.1:64947-65079 GCF_001515625.1 Sinocyclocheilus rhinocerous | reverse complement strand
CTGCAGAACAGGCAGAACAGTGTTTTTACATTGAAAACACAGGGGGAACAGATTTACCTGGATGCAGCATTTATTTTTTTGTTGTCTAGATATTAATTTGTCATTTAAGTAGGCAACATGAATTAAAGGATT
>NW_015664986.1:60728-64783 GCF_001515625.1 Sinocyclocheilus rhinocerous | reverse complement strand
ATTACAGAACTTACAGAACAATATCTTATTCTATCAGGAACACCTTATGTAACAAAGAATTACTTTAAGAACCTGATTATTAAATTGGACATGGTTGTTTTTGTTTTCCTCCATTATATGTTATTATGCCGGTCTCAAGCCCGGATAAATAGAGAGGGTTGTGTCAGGAAGGGCATCCGACGTAAAACTTTTGCCAAATTCATTATGCGAATCACGAACATGACTTCCATACCGGATCGGTCGGGGCCCGGGTTAACAACGACCGCCATCGGTGCCGTTGACCTACAGGGCACTGGTGGAAATTGGGCTACTGTTGGTCGAAGAAGGAGAGGAGGAAGGCGTGTGAGAGGAGGAAGGCGTGTCCATAGGCAGAGAGAGAAGAGGAAAAGCAACAAAAAAGTAAGTAGGGATTGAAAGTAGGGACTCTGAATGTTGGTACGATGACAGGTAAAGGCAGGGAGCTGGTAGATATGATGCAGAGGAGGAAAGTCGACATTCTGTGTGTCCAGGAGACCAGGTGGAAAGGGAGCAAGGCTAGAAGCATTGGAGCAGGGTTTAAACTGTTTTATCATGGTGTGGACAGGAAGAGAAATGGAGTAGGAGTAATCCTGAAGGAGGAGTTTGTGAAGAATGTTCTGGAGGTAAAGAGAGTGTCAGATAGGTTGATGAGTCTGAAGCTGGATATTGAAGGTGTGATGTTGAATGTTGTTAGTGCTTATGCTCCACAAGTAGGTTGTGAGCAAGAGGAGAAAGACAGATTCTGGAGCGAGCTTGAGGAAGTGATGCAGAGTGTTCCCAGAGGTGAGAGAGTGGTGATAGGGGCAGACTTTAATGGACATGTTGGTGAAGGGAATAGTGGGGATGAGGAAGTGATGGGGAGGTTTGGTCTTCAGGAAAGGAACCCAGAAGGACAGAGGTTGGTAGACTTTGCTAAAAGTATGGAGATGGCTGTGGTGAACACGTACTTTCAGAAGAGGCAGGAATACAGGGTGACATATAAGAGTGGTGGCAGGAGCACACAGATGGACTATATCTTATAGAGGCAAATGATTCGCTGTGGCGACCCCTGAAGGGAACAGCCGAAAGGAAAAGAAGAAGACAGTAGTTTTCTGTTATTTCAAATTACAATGAAAACTTAGTAAAATTACAAACAGTATCTGTAAATTAACAACTTGACTGTTATTTTAGGTACTATATCATTAAAGACAAATTACAGTAATTTTTTTTTTTTATACAGGAAAATTACTGTATTATGTTTACAGTATTTTTGTGTTATTTTAAATTGTTCAAAACTGTCAAATTACAAACAATATCTGTAAATTAACAGCTTAACTGTTATTTTAAGAATTATTCTGTGTGAAGTATTTTAAGTATTGTTGTGTGAGGTAACAATGGCACACACGAAGTTTGGTGTCAATATGTCAAAGCTTTGCAGAGATACAGCCTCAGACATAATCTGGCATTATGCCTCAAATTTGTTGCGGCACTATACAAAAATGGTTTTGTCTATCAACACAACAACTATCAACTATCTATCAACATACATTTTTGTCAGCACTGCCTGATGATGATTTGATTCGATTTTGGTGAAAATCGGACTAACGGTCAAGGAGGAGTTAAAAAAAAACAAATCAATTTTGCTTGGTTGGAACAACAGCTATGCTAATTAGCTTGACATCCCGTGGTAACTAGGATTTACACAAGCTTCAGTCTGGATCCAGAACACCTGAGAACACCTATCTATCATCCTCTAGATCTTGGGCTAATTCAGGCTTTAAATTCTCTTTGGTTGCTACAGTGTCACTAGGTTCACTGTGTTGTTTTACATACTCTTCAGTACATTGCCTAGGACTTTGCTGTAGAAGGTGGATAGATGAACTATGATGTGACTTTTTCATTTCTAGATCTGCGACAGCAGCTTCCATGACTACCGCTTCTGCCATTGCAGCTTCCGCCTCTCTCTCCTTCTCGATTACATCTAATGTTGCTTCAAGGCGAGCTTTCTCTATTTTAATTTCCATTTCCCACTTTGCAAATGAGGCTCTTGCCTGTGCAGCTTCTGCCTTCGCTCTTGCTTTAGTTGCTGCCATACAGACCGTGGACTTGCTGGAAGACACAGAGCGTCGAGATGGAGCTGACTGACTTTTGTTATCTTCCATGACTGCAATTGTTGTGTTGCAGTGTTGTGATGCCGTGGACAACAAACGCAGTTGTTTTCTGCTTCTGTGATAAACAGCTCTTGTGTGAAACTTGCCTTCCTAGTCAACAATTTGATCTCACAATGATGTCACCATGAGCTCACATGATTCTCATGGTGTGGTCACAATGTGTGTGTCACAGTGAGCTAAAAGTGTAACCACACAGCACACTCACTGTGTGCCCATACTATGCTCCCAATGTGAGGTCACTGCACACTCACTGTGCGCTCATACTGTGGTCACAACGTGAGGTCACTGCACACTCACTGTGCGCTCATACTGTGGTCACAACGTGAGGTCACTGCACACTCACTGTGCGCTCATACTATGGTCAGTGTGAGGTCACAGCGCACTCACTGTGTGCTCATACTATGCTCCCAATGTGAGGTCACTGCACACTCACTGTGCGCTCATACTGTGGTCACAATGTGAGGTCACTGCACACTCACTGTGCGCTCATACTGTGGTCACAATGTGAGGTCACTGCACACTCACTGTGCGCTCATACTGTGGTCACAATGTGAGGTCACTGCACACTCACTGTGCGCTCATACTGTGGTCACAATGTGAGGTCACTGCACACTCACTGTGCACTCATACTGTGGTCACAATGTGAGGTCACTGCACACTCACTGTGCGCTCATACTGTGGTCACAATGTGAAGTCACTGCACACTCACTGTGCGCTCATACTGTGGTCACAATGTGAAGTCACTGCACACTCACTGTGCGCTCATACTGTGGTCACAATGTGAGGTCACTGTGCTCATACTGTGGTCACAATGTGAGGTCACTGTCACTGCACACTCACTTTGCACTCATACTGTGGTCACAATGTGAGGTCACTGTCACTGCACACTCACTTTGCACTCATACTGTGGTCACAATGTGAGGTCACTGTGCTCATACTGTGGTCACAATGTGAGGTCACTGTGCTCATACTATCGCAGTATGAGGATCGTTTGAGTTCATAATGAGCTCATGTATTACTCACACCGTGAGGATCGCAGTATGAGGATCGTGTGATGTCACTGTGATCATCGCATGATCTCACGTGTTGACTGGGTTTTTACTGTACTGGCTTCATATCCAGCAAGCGAAACACTTCTACTCAATAAACGGACTTGACACCAGGAAGTCATAGTACGGATGATTTACTGAGTAAAATGTGTAAAACTGTAAAATAAAACAAAGAGATTGTATAAATAAACTCTTACATAGAAAATGTTGAGTCCAATTTGATCTAACATGAGATAATTATGCAAAATGTTTACACAGCATAAATATATCAGATAATTTATTATAACATTTTGAAAATGCCTATTTTGAGTGGAAGCAGAAATACACTGTTTTTCGTGCCTGTCTCTTTAAATGCAAATGAGCTGCTGCTCCCCACCCTCTTTTCCAGAATAGAGCTGCGCCTTTACAGCTCCTACCTGCTAAAAACATCTGTTTTGGTTCTGATTATCATGTTTATTGCACTGAAATCATGCGTTTTAAACCATATGAGTTTAAACTTCTGATATACGGTTTTCTGAGTGCACACATCCGAAGCACACGTACTGAAAGCTGCTGTCACAGCATGTGAGTACTAAACTAAGTTCTCATTCACACACAAGTTTATGTTAAAAACACACATGAGTTACAAAAAACAGTCGGTTATGTCTGTGAAGGTAAACTGCTGGGAAATAGATTGCATGTTTATTTTAGATTTTTGTGGCAGCAGCAGTAAATAAATCAATAAATCCACTGCTCTCTGTCTCCTCTGAGGCTGGGACTTTAAATAGTGTTCTGTGCTCGTCTGTGCAGCCAAAGACAGAACAGTTAGCATGTTTTGCTCAAACTTTCGCCATGGCAT
>NW_015664986.1:59593-59999 GCF_001515625.1 Sinocyclocheilus rhinocerous | reverse complement strand
TGTCTCTTGTCCACGCCACAACAAGATTTTAGGAGTCAAAATCGTGTAATCTGACAGTGACTATCGTGACCGACAAAAATATTGTGTTGTCTGAACCCGGCATTAGTCATGGGAAAAAAGCTCGTCAACGAACATTTTCCGTCATAGTCTTCGTTAACGAAATTAACACTAGTGGAAACGTGCAGATTAAGGGGCGGTAATATTATAATGAGATCCCTTTGCCACGTCACCAAGGGAGCGAAATCTGACGTGCTCGTTTTTTCAGACACTTGCAGAAAAAGGCTTACTAAAACATAGTTACTGAGTTCATCTTTTTCACGTTTCCTTGGTTGGTAGATGCACCGGGGACCTGATTATAGCACTTAAAACCTGGAAAAGTCAGATTTTCATGATACGTCACCTTTAA
>NW_015664986.1:52851-59583 GCF_001515625.1 Sinocyclocheilus rhinocerous | reverse complement strand
AAATTTTAGTGAAAATCATCAAAATCTCTGGTGGTGGCTGGCAACTTAAAAAAAAAAATGCTGGCGGGGAAAGAGTTAAGCAGTTCAAAGATCTTATAATATAAACAGAACTATGTATTTCACAATCACATATTATGAAAACGACTATTTCCATATGTAGTCCTTGATAAACATACAGATAACATAAGTCAACGATAATCAAACTTTACTTACAGGCAGTGCCTCGTTAAGCGCTGTTAATACGATGGAATGATGCAACAACATAAAACGTACTCGGTTACTAATGTAACCTCGGTTCCCTGAGATACGGGAACGAGTACTGCATCTTACTAAAGACGCTATGGGAAAAAGCCTTTTTTCTCCTGAACTGAAGCCTTTTTTCAATCAGACAGTGAAACTGCACGGCCATTGGTTCGTGCAGTGCATTAAAAAAATGAACCAATGGGTCGGCAGCGGTGCTGCACAAGCCTATGGCGACAAAGCCCGCCAGAATGGGCGGATCCATCTGGCTATATAAGCGGGCGTTCACCACAGGATTCTCAGGTTACTTCGACCATGCCGCTGAAGCGTGGGGGTCTTCGATCGAATTGGAGTGAATATCCTCGTTTTATTATCCCCATAACCCACTTTGACACTCCGGGGATGGCCTGCCAGGCCTCGGCCCACGTGGCTAGTGGTTGGATTAGCTCGATTGACTGGCTGCCCGAAGGCAGGGCACTCGTGGGAAAAGGAAGAGGAAATTTGCTCTCTTTTTGAAAGTGTATGTGTTTTATTTTTCCCACTATAACAGCGGTTGGTTGCTTGGGTACTTGAACGGGGTAGAGGTACGGGCCCAGAGTTCGCAACAAACACATTTCCCTCTGCACCCAGGGTTGAACGGGGTGATAGGAGGCTTAAGAGAGGTCGCTTGGGGGGTGGTCCGGCTGTAGCGAGACCTGGCCCCATTCTCTTCCTGTCTCGCAGATCCAACGCTACCTTGGGTCGGGGTCCTTGGCGCTTAGGAAAGGGGTAGCGTCTGGCCGAGTGGAAATGCCCTCGTGTCTGCTGAGTCTTGGCAGGCTGAACGGCGGGGGCGTCAGCCGATGTGTAGGCTCGTCCAGTGAGTGCTGAAGTGGTCCTGCACGGCTTGGATGGATGAGCAACCTTCGCCTTCCATCCAATAGCCGTGGGCGGGCAGAGTGGCTTTTGTGGTGCTGGGCACGGACGACAGCAAAGGGGGCGGGATCGGTAACCGAGCCCGACAGCTCCTCTACGTCTGAGGCTGTCATCAGGCAGCTCGTCCTCACTTCCCCCAAACGAGACCAGATCGCTCTTGCTGGCAGAGGGACACTGGTCAGGCTGGGAAAAGAAGACGGGTGAATCCTCTCTCTCTGGCGAGGGCAAGGCACACGGGATCCGGGCCGTCGTGAGCTCGTCCGTAGCCGAACGCTCAAGTCCTCTGCCCCGCAGTTTTTTCCTCATAGGTCCCTGGGAGGAAGAAGACAGGAGAGCGCGAGGGGCGGAGCCGCTCTCTGAAAAGAAAGCGATCCGTGAGCGAAGAGAGGCGAGACTGAAGTTCTCGCAATGAGAACAATCAGTTCCCGTGAGAGGGGCTACCGCATGGGGTTTCCCCAAGCAGGAAACGCACTCCGCATGGCCGTCATCAGTAATGGCGTGGCATTTGCAACAACACCAATTTGCTCTTTTAGAAGCGCCGGATGGCGGCAGGGGAACAGGACCGGAGCTGCTGCGATGCTGAAGTGAAGAGCAGGTCAGCCGAGCAGGGAGGTCTCAGTCCAGCTGCGAGGCATGTCAACGGCGAGAAGGCTTTCAGGATCAGTGTTGAGCGTAGAGTCGTCGCTGAAGGAGAAGAAATCTGAGAATCCTATGGCGAACGCCCGCTTATATAGTGAGATGGCTCCGACCATTCTGGCGGGCTCTGGCAGGCTTTGTCGCCATTGTCGCCATTGTCTTATGCAGCACCGCTGCTGACCCATTGGTTCGTTTTTTAATGCACTGCACGAACCAATGGCCATGCAGTTTCACTGCGTGATTGAAAAAAGGCTTCAGTTCAGGAGAAAAAAGTTTTTTTCCCATAGCGTCTTTAGCAAGACGCAGTACGAGTAGCACCAAAATCACATGCAGCCGAAAGCTCTCGTAAAGCAGCCAGGAAATGATTAATAGTTCCATCAGTCCACTGTGTCCTTTGCCTAAATTTGTGTCTCTAGGCGACAACATTAACAGCAGGAATAAAATGTTTTTTCAGTGCAGCAACAGCTGTAGTATAAGTATTACCCGTGTCTGGTAATGTATAAAACAATCTTTGTCCTTCTGTGCCCAAAGCATGCAACAAAACAGCTTGTTTTCTTTCCTCTGGCCATGTGTCGCCAGTAGCATTAAATACAATAAGGTAATTTTCAAACATTTTGAGTCAGACAGTAAAAGTAAGTGAAGGCTCGCCAGGGCATGGCAGGAACGGAGCCGGTAAAGGAACTGTAATCGACATCCTCGTCGTCCAATGTAATGTGTGACTGGACCACAAAACCAGTCTTAAGTCGTTTGGGTATATTTTTAGCAATAGCCAAAAAAACATTGTATGGGTCAAAATTATGCAGTTTTCTTTTATGCCAAAAATCATTAGGATATTAAGTAAAGATAATGTCCCATGAAGATATTTTGTAAATTTCCTACCGTAAATATATAAAAACTTAATTTTTGATTAGTAATATGCATCGCTAAGAACTTCATTTGGACAACTTTAAAGGCGATTTTCTCAATATTTTGATTTTTTTTGCACCCTCAGATTCCAGATGTTCAAATAGTTGTATCTCGGCCAAATATTGTCCTATCCTAACAAACCATACATAAATGGAAAGTTTATTTATCCATGTATAAATCTCAATTTCAAGAAATTGACTCTTATGACTGGTTTTGTGGTCCAGGGTCACATATCTGTACTTTTGCAACAAAATAAAGAGGCATACACAGACAAGGCTTCCTAACCTTCCCTTCTCTTTTCTTTACTCGCCCCTTCTCTTGTTACAGACTGCCATCTAGTGGCTACACAATATCTTTGCCGACACAACAGCCTCCTTCCTTTTCGTCTGACTCTCCCGCCAATACTAGGAATTCGTTCCACCTCTTCTCCCTCGCCACTCACACTGCGCTGTTTCTCGTTCGTCTGTCCTACTCAGGGCTGTGTCCGCGTTTCACCCACGCTGCACACCTCTCTCCGTCCACACCGTTCTTCCTTTTTGATCCTGCGCACCTCAACCTAAAACGCAGAGAACACGACCCGACCCCACCCCACCCCCAACATCCCAGGGCCAGTAGATTTCTCTTTCTTATCATTCTACATTCCCATATTCCATCTACTAATTGTTCCTGCAAAATTAATCACCCTGTGACAAGATGGAAGAGGCAAAAATACCACAAACCAGAAAAGACTTTTGCATTTGAAATTAAATATACACTCAGTTCAAAAACAAAGAGCCAGGTTGCAAAGTTTTTCTTTTCTTTTTTTCTTTTCAATTTTATTCCCCCCCCCCAAGTTTTTCCCCCATAGTGTATAACAGTTGGAGCAAAAGGAACACATGTGAGATTCATTCAAATATGAAACTCCTGGTAGCCATCACCCCTGGTGTTAAAGGCTATGAGCACCACCTATGGTATATGACATCAAAAGCAAGGAGTGCATTATACGCAGATATAGTGAATGTCCAGGCAGTTCCAATTATGAGATGACCAAGTTCAAGCAAGTGTGCCTGTATGACGAGGAGGTAGTCAGCTTCAAGCAGTGGACCCACTTTGAGAAAGGCTGCACACTAATAGCATTGATGGAAAGCTTTGTAGATGAGCTCACAAGGCAAATGGATAAAATTGACAACACACCACTTCATTGCAAAGTCAGAAGCAGCTTTCCTCTCATCATGTAAAAGGTATCTCTAACAACAGACAACACGATGATACTGTTTGACTTTGCTGAAAATTATTTGTTCATTGTTCAGAATACAGTTCAGGGACATCACTGGGAAAACATTTAAGAAACAATTCATCCCTTTGCACAGTACCATTTTAAGGATGATGCAATGGTGTGTTTCTGCTTTACCAGTGACTACATAAAACATTATGCAATTGCTGTACACTTATGCTGAGTTCACACTGCACGATTTTCAAAGACGTCGCATCACTGTTGGTTTCACACTGAACGACTATCTGGGGTAGCATTCAGTTGCTGCTGTGTTCACATTGCACGATGGATCGGCGACAGGGGGTTTCACATTGCATGACTTCACAATAGGAAGAATCGCCGACAGCTCTGTCTGGTGCAGGGTTGCCAGGTTTTCGCTACAAAACCGGCCCAATTACTACTCAAAACTAGCCTGAAAATTGCCCAATTGCTTTCGAGGGGGTCCCCCAGTAAAAATCGCGTTCGGGGGGTAAAATACAATTTTTTTTGGTGGGGTTCTCCTGGTACAATTCACATTCCAGTGCCTAAATATCACGTTATTGGGGTCGCTTCAACCTGCTGACATAAAAACAACTGGCGGCAATCGCGGATTTGGCAACACTTGCCCGCAAACTACGTTTCATTTAACTCCTCCCCAAACTTCCCGCTGCCCTGTATCTTGGTCTCTCATTGGCTGTAGGTCATCGCCGATGTGTTTTTCAGTCAGAACTCATTTCACACAGCGTGATTGTGAATCGCAGACTGCTCCAGATATTTAGCATGCCAAATATTTCATGGGCGTCGGCGACGCGTCGGCGATTCCCTCAGATCGCGTCTTTGATAATTCACACTGCGTGATTGTCACTCGCGTAAACGAGCACCGATTTGCCTCCGATTTCGGGCATTTGTCGGCGATTTCGCAAAACCTGTCGGCGAGTGAAAAATCGGGCTAAAATCATGCAGTGTGAACTCGGCATAAGTGATCATCAGGGGCCTGATGTATAAACATTGCATATGCACAAAATGAGCATGGAAATGTGTGTACGCAATTTTCCACGCACATATCGGGATTCATAAAAAATAAACTAGGGGTAAATATGTGCGCACCGTACGGACACTCTAGACCATGCGTACACACTCTTTTACTGGAGTGAGTGAAATAATGAAGCAAACAGAATGATTTTAAAGTCTGTTTTACATTTGACATACACATTTAGATTAAATATGACACTCTGAATAATGCAATTATACACTGAAATTTCATGAAATTATTATCCAGAAATTACAAAATTTTCTATGAATTTAAACAGAAATATTTGCAGTGGATGTGCTGCTTTCGAACTATTTTCCTGTGGTATGCGATTTAATGTTTTAATCACAGCGAGGATTGCTTGTAGCATTACAATTCCGCTTTTAATAGCAATGTGATGTCTCAAAAAGCATTTATATTACGTATCTCATATTTTCCTAACGCATTGTACTCTTAACTGCGTTAAACATGGTGTTACGTAGATGGAATATGCATGGAAATAATATGCAGATGACGTTATGCATATTAAAACTAGGCGTTGTAAGCTCAATATATGGCTATTTCGGGGAGGAGACGGGGTGGAGATTCATGTACGCACAATCTTCCGCTGACTGGGTATTACAAAGGGAATTTTTCGCAGGTTCTGGCGTACACATGGCTTTATAAATCTGAAAACTTTTGTACGTATGCAAAATCCAGCTTTTGTGCGTACGCACACATTTAGGATGAAATCTACGTAAAGTTTTATACATGAGGCCCCAGGTAATTTTAGTTTCAGATCTGCTTTTCCAATGATTACTTTTTGAAATGCTTGCATTGGTATGCCTATTTGTGCATATGCATATAATTCATTAATATTCTGATATTTTTCTTTGATATTTGTTTTAAGCCATGTCAAGAAGGTTTTACCAGGCATCACAAGGGTGAAGTACTTAAGTAATGGAGCCACTAGCCAGTATAACAATTTTAAAAAATATTGAGAACCTTGTGTATCACAAAGCAGACTTTGTCATGGTAAATCACTCTGCAATGCTATAGGAAGCACCGTTAAACTGTGAACAATTGCCTTTTATGACAGTGAGGAGTATTCAAGGATGTTCTGTGGACAAAAGGTGTTTAAGTCAGCATTAACATTTCAAAAATATTTAGAACCTTGTGCACTATAAAGCAGACTTCAGCTTGTCTTCAGAATAGCATTTCTTTGTCACAAGTCATAGCAAATTGCTCTGCATTGGTATAGGAGGCACCGTGAAACACTTGGATGCAATGGACAGTCTGCAGGCTAGCACCGCAAACCATATTCTTACCCCTCACCAGTTGTTCCAGTAGACTGAAAATCATATCAAAGGATGTACACATGGCTTTTATTGCCATTTGTTCTCCCATCTATTGTCTTAATCATGCTCTTCTTGTTATCTGATTACTGGTTCATTTGCCCCACCTGCTTTCCCTATTTACCCTAATTTCCTTCCCTATTTATTCTCCCTGTGTTCTTTGAGTGCATTCATGTTCTCCTGGGAAGTTTGTATTTACAGTTTGTGAAGTCATAATTATGTTGTCAGGTGCGTTTAAGTCACTTTGGTCGAAGCAAGATGTACCATTTCTACATAAAATTCAGCAAGTTTTTTTGATCTACTTCTAAAACATGATGAATAAAACACACTTAAAGTGTGTTTTTAATTGTTTAAATTTTTTGTAATGTTTTTTTTTTTAATTTCAGAAGGTTCTGAAAATGGAATCATATATATATATATATATATATATATATATATAT
>NW_015664986.1:50157-51355 GCF_001515625.1 Sinocyclocheilus rhinocerous | reverse complement strand
GGGTGGAGATTCATGTACGCACAATCTTCCGCTGACTGGGTATTACAAAGGGAATTTTTCGCAGGTTCTGGCGTACACATGGCTTTATAAATCTGAAAACTTTTGTACGTATGCAAAATCCAGCTTTTGTGCGTACGCACACATTTAGGATGAAATCTACGTAAAGTTTTATACATGAGGCCCCAGGTAATTTTAGTTTCAGATCTGCTTTTCCAATGATTACTTTTTGAAATGCTTGCATTGGTATGCCTATTTGTGCATATGCATATAATTCATTAATATTCTGATATTTTTCTTTGATATTTGTTTTAAGCCATGTCAAGAAGGTTTTACCAGGCATCACAAGGGTGAAGTACTTAAGTAATGGAGCCACTAGCCAGTATAACAATTTTAAAAAATATTGAGAACCTTGTGTATCACAAAGCAGACTTTGTCATGGTAAATCACTCTGCAATGCTATAGGAAGCACCGTTAAACTGTGAACAATTGCCTTTTATGACAGTGAGGAGTATTCAAGGATGTTCTGTGGACAAAAGGTGTTTAAGTCAGCATTAACATTTCAAAAATATTTAGAACCTTGTGCACTATAAAGCAGACTTCAGCTTGTCTTCAGAATAGCATTTCTTTGTCACAAGTCATAGCAAATTGCTCTGCATTGGTATAGGAGGCACCGTGAAACACTTGGATGCAATGGACAGTCTGCAGGCTAGCACCGCAAACCATATTCTTACCCCTCACCAGTTGTTCCAGTAGACTGAAAATCATATCAAAGGATGTACACATGGCTTTTATTGCCATTTGTTCTCCCATCTATTGTCTTAATCATGCTCTTCTTGTTATCTGATTACTGGTTCATTTGCCCCACCTGCTTTCCCTATTTACCCTAATTTCCTTCCCTATTTATTCTCCCTGTGTTCTTTGAGTGCATTCATGTTCTCCTGGGAAGTTTGTATTTACAGTTTGTGAAGTCATAATTATGTTGTCAGGTGCGTTTAAGTCACTTTGGTCGAAGCAAGATGTACCATTTCTACATAAAATTCAGCAAGTTTTTTTGATCTACTTCTAAAACATGATGAATAAAACACACTTAAAGTGTGTTTTTAATTGTTTAAATTTTTTGTAATGTTTTTTTTTTTAATTTCAGAAGGTTCTGAAAATGGAATCATATATATATATATATATATATATATATATATAT
>NW_015664986.1:47594-50124 GCF_001515625.1 Sinocyclocheilus rhinocerous | reverse complement strand
ATTCGGCGTGGCATGGAGGTGATCAGTTTGTGGCACTGCTGAGGTGGTATGGAAGCCCAGGTTTCTTTGACACTTCATTTCCAGCGATATCGTTGATTTGATTGCAAAGATACTATTTAAACTGAACTGATGATGACATCACTGAATTCAATGATGAGCTGCCTTTAACTGAAAAATTTGTGTTTACTATTGTCATTTTGCATTATTGACACACTATTTTCCTAATTAATGCTGTTCAGTTGCTTTGACACAATCTGTATTGTTAAAAGCACTATATAAATAAAGGTGACTTGACTTGACTTGAGAGTCAACTTGTCACAGGAATTGCTGCTGTCCTTTTACAAATGCTCCATGGAGAGTATTATCACTTACAACATCCTGGTGTGGTTTAAAAGCTGCACTATGACTGATAAGAATGCTCTGGAGAGAGTGAGAAAGTCAGCGCAGAACATTATAAGAACACAGCTTCCCTCATTGACGGACATATATAGAGCCAGAAGCTTGTGTCGCGTGGCACGCATAATTCAAGATTGTTCCCATCCAGGAAACACCGTTCACATTGCTACCTTCTGCGAGGCGTTACAGGGTTATTCAGGCTCGCACCTCCAGGCGTAAGAACAGTTTTTATCCAAGTGCAATTGAGAACTAAATGCATAAATTACACAAAGAACTTTTTCAAACACTATGGAACTGTGCAATATTTACATGTGCAATACATATATACACACAGTTTTTTCTGTGGTGTATTGTTTGATGTATTTATAAATGTTTTTTTTTTTTACCTCACACACTGCAGCAGGGATTTTGGCCCACTCCTCCATACAGGTGTTCTCCAGATCTTTCAGGTTTTGGGGCTGTCGCTGGGCAACACGGAGTTTCAGCTCCCTCCATAGATTTTCTATTGGGTTCAGGTCTGGAGACTGGCTAGGCCACTCCAGGACCTTGAAATGCTTCTTACGGAGCCACTCCTTAGTTGCCCTGGCTGTGTGTTTGGGGTCATTGTCATGCTGGAAGACCCAGCCACGACCCATCTTCAATGCTCTTAATGAGGGCAGGAGGTTGTTGCCCAAAATCTCGCGATACATGGCCCCATCCATCCTCCCCTCAATACAGTGCAGTCATCCTGTCCCCTTTGCAGAAAAGCACCCCCAAAGCATGATGTTTCCACCCCCATGCTTCACGGTTGGGATGGTGTTCTTGGGATTGTACTCATCCTTCTTCCTCCAAACACGGCGAGTGGAGTTTATACCAAAAACTTCTATTTTGGTCTCATCTGACCACATGAAACTTCTCCCATGCCTCTTCTGGATCATCCAGATGGTCTTTGGCAAACTTCAGACGGGCCTGGACATGTGCTGGCTTGAGCAGGGGGACCTTGCGCGCGCTGCAGGATTTTAATCCATGACGGTGTAGTGTGTTACTAATGGTAACCGTTGAGACTGTGGTCCCAGCTCTCTTCAGGTCATTGACCAGGTCCTCCCGTGTAGTTCTAGGCTGATCCCTCACCTTTCTCAGGATCATTGATACTCCACGAGGCGAGATCTTGCATGGAGCCCCAGTCCGAGGGAGATTGACAGTCATCTTGAATTTCTTCCATTTTCTAATAATTGCGCCAACAGTTGTTGCCTTCTCACCAAGCTGTTTGCCTATTGTCCTGTAGCCCATCCCAGCCTTGTGCAGGTCTACAATTTTGTCCCTGGTGTCCTTAGACAGCTCTTTGGTCTTGCCCATAGTGGAGAGGTTGGAGTCTGATTGATTGAGTGTGTGGACAGGTGTCTTTTATACAGGTAACGAGTTCAAACAGGTGCAATTAATACAGGTAATGAGTGGAGGATAGGAGGGCTTCTTAAAGACAAACTAACAGGTCTGTGAGAGCCAGAATTCTTGCTGGTTGGTAGGTGATCTTAATAGTTGAGTTAGATAATAATATAATAATAATAATAATAATAATATATAATAATATATGAGTTAGATGTTTATTGATGTTTATCATGTCTAGACAAGTAGTAAAAGATTGGTTTACCTTAGTTCAGAATTAATACAAAGCAAAAGAGTTTGCATTATGTTGGTTATTAATAAAAAATAAATGATTATGTAAATGCAGATATTTTGTTAAATGTATTTTTAAAAATATATATATATATATTTTATTTTTATTTATTTATTTATTTTTTTTTATCGTAATTATACAATAAAATGGCATTTTTTACATGGAACTTAGTTGTATTGTAAATGAAAAAATGAGGACTGTCCAGAAAGTATCCAGCCATGTAATATGAAAAATCATCACGACAATGTGCCTACCCATACATCACGTCTTGTGCAGATTTTTGGTGAAAAATTAAATCACCCAAGGTGCCTGAGCCCCCCTATAGCCCAGATTTGGTGCCTTCGACTTCTGGCTTTTTCCAAAACTATTTAAAACAACAAATGCCAGTCTCCCTTCTCGGCAGAATGTGATATATCCGCTCAACCAATCACAGCGCACCATTCCACGCACTCTAGACAGTAATGGCGGCGCTTTGAATAC
>NW_015664986.1:42407-47533 GCF_001515625.1 Sinocyclocheilus rhinocerous | reverse complement strand
ATGCTTTCAGATGGATACACAGAGCCGTAGATCACTGACAAGCTACGCACTATCGCGTTCATAATCGCAGATGAGTTGCATTCAATTATGAACGTGATATTGCGTAGCTTGTCAGTGTAAGTGTTTTTATTAATGCCATTGATGTTTTTGTTAATACAGCGTATAGTACTAGTCAACTAAATGAATGTAACATGGCAAAGATGAAGGCACTTTTGGAAGTTGAATTTTTAATGTTATTATAACCGAAAGATGCTATGTGAAAGTTTGAAACAGAAAATAGTGGTTTTCATCTTGCCACATTCTTGGTAAAGAAAACACATTTTTACTCAAATTAATCAAAACGGATTTATAGCGTTTTGGAACCAAACTCTTCATATATAATATATTCAATTTCCAGTTTACAGTTAATACGGATTCATTCATTGCCTCCAACATGTTTTCCCACTGACATACTTGCAGAAAATTCAGAGTTTCCCACTCGTAATTATGACTTTGTGGTGGCATTCATGTGCATCCAGCTTGTAAATACCATCTATCTGACATGACTTGAACTCACCACCAGATTGATGTCAAACCTGCCCATGTCCTGTTGGCCCAAGTCAGGGGTGCCCAACCCTGTTCCTGGAGATCTACCTTCCTGCAGAGTTCAGCTCCAGCCCTGAACAAACACAACTGAACCAACTAATTAGGATCTGAAAGAGCACTTGATAATTACAGACAGGTGTGTTTGATCAGGGTTGGAACTGAACTCTGCAGGAAGGTAGATCTCCAGGAACAGGGTTGGGCAACCCTGGACCAAGTCATGCCCTGCTCTGCTGTGCGTAGCCCTGTCTTGCCTTGTCTGGCTGGAGTGTTTTCCCATTTGGGATAGTTTTTGTTTGATTTTTACTTTAATCATCGCATTTTGCATTTGAGTCGTTACAATTCTTTACACAATTTCTAGAAGTTCTGATAAGTACCAGTCAGCCACATTCTGTGTCATCCTTCTGTGCCTTCATCCACCGTTGACAGACAATATCACTTTGAGGAAGATGAAATTGAGTTACACTTATCAGACTGAGCCATCTAGAGTTTCATGACAGAACTTTGGATTTCTATCATGACAACTCTCGGAGGGATTGGCATGGTAATGTACATGACAATGTTAATATGTTTGGTCTTGGCGGAATAGATCTGCTACACTGCTGCAGAGCAAGTACCAAGACTTGCTACTGCCAACACATCCACAACATGCTGCTGTGAGCATGTAAGAAATACTGCTGCTGCACATATAACCTATATGAAACAAACCTCTAATAAGCTGGAGACACAAAATGGACAATACAAACCAATATATGCATGCTGCTGAGTATAAGAATATAACTGCTGCATAGGCGGACATGCACATATCCACACACATGAAAGAATGAACAGACAGGATAGAACAAAACACCCTCCAACAAGCAGATCTATCGCCAAGACATATGTAATGCTGCTGCTCCGAAGAGCCTTGTGAACTGCGTGTATTACTATATGAATGCCTGGGCTACCATGCCGAACGGCTAAATACTAGTGGCCTATGACTATGTGTGCCTGGGCTACTACTCCGACCAGCTTAACTCTAATTAGACGAGCACTATGTGTAATGTTAATTAAAGGTGATCTACTATGCCCCTTTTTACAAGATTTAAAATAAGTCTCTGATGTCCCCAGAGTGCATATGTGAAGTTTTAGCTCAAAATACCCTACAGATAATTTTTTATAGCTTGTTAAAATTGCCACTTTTAGGGTATGTTTTTGTGTCTTTCCCTTTAAAGGTTTAGTTCAGGAGAGACACCCCCATATGATTGTGAAGCGCTTTGGGTGTACAACAATACACAATAAAGCGCTATATAAATGCTTCATTCATTCATTCATTCATTCACCCAAAAATGAAAGTCAGCCTGTGATTTACTCACCTTCGAGGCATCCTAGGTGTATATGACTTCTTTCAGACAAATCCAATTGGAGTTATATTAAAAAATGTCCTGGCTATTCCAAGCATTATTATTGCAGTGGGTGGGTGTTTTTGTTCAACAGTCCAAAAGACGTCAAATAAAGCGTGCGCATCCATAATAAAATGTGCCTCACACGGCTCCGGGGGGTGAATATAGGCCTCCTGTAGCGAATCCATGCGTTTTTGTAAGATAAATATCCATATTTCAAACATAATAAAAAATTCTTTATAACTTCATCTAACTGTGGTACGCGAAAGCCGTTGGAAAACAAACGTGCGACTTACTTTGTCTGGAGCTGACTTTCGCACACAAAGCATTATTGATACCTAAACATATAGGGGACTTTACAGATTTTTTTCCCGGGACATGTTCATCGATAATGAAATTTAACCAGTGTCCTCAGCGGCTCTGATGGAGGGAGTCTATGGAGACTCCTGTGTCCATTGGTGCATCATAAAACACAACACTTCTAACTGACATTGTATATCCCCAGTAATGGCGGACTGCTGCTTCTCACTGTAGGCTGTGTTTATGCTAATAGAGCAGAGAGTGTCACAAATGGGCGGGACTTTTTCCCTTCAGTGACGTGTAAAGAGGGAGAATCTGAAACCGCTCATTCAGAGAGACTGTTTATAATTTATTGGGATTATAAAAAAAAAATGATTGGGTGGATTTTTACCATTAGGTAAAACCACACTGCTGCCACACAACTGTGTTCAAACACCTTATAAAAGTGATTTTTGCATAATAGGTGCCCTTTAACATATGGATATATGTTGCAATCCAATAGATAAGACCCCAGCACCCAGTAAAATATCATAATTTAAGTCATTTGATAACTGTCATTGATATGACTTTATCCTCTATTTGTATAGTAAGCTATTAGGAGCGATAAGGCATGTGCTTCTGATGCTGCGTGCAGCTGAAATCAACCACACTCTTGTCACAGTTAATGAAAACATCGACCTTAGAAATCCTGAACTACGTTTGAAATGCATACAAATGAGAATGCTTATTTCATTAAAAACCTGTTCTCATGTCCATTACTGTCACCATGTCCTCAAAGTGATAACATGCTGTAGACAGGGCCGGATTAACATAAGGGCTAGGCGGGGCAGAAGCCCCAGGGCCCGCGGATTGAGGGGGCCCGACGTGATTGGCTGTGGAGGAAAGAAAAATTAGACATAGAATTGATTGGCCATCGGGAGCACCCAAGCTTTTCCGAAGTGTGCTGATTGCCGAAATCCCACCACGCCCCCACATAGGCCTATTAGTGTCTGCGCTATTTCAGTCCAAAAGATATGAGCGATTAAAAAATGTCTTTGTACTCGTTTACACTAGAGTTGTGGGTATCTTTTAATCGCCTCGACTTTACTGTAGCGCATGGGAAACAAGCACTAAAAGCCAAGTGATGAAACGGCACTAAGTTACCTGATTAACCGCGCAGCGCAAGAGAACAGCTGGACCACACCGGACCGGTGTCTCCCACCCGCGACTGTAGCTCGAAACTTTCGCCGCTCTATTGAAGTGATAATATAAGCAGCGCTTGCCCATTTGAATTCCACACACGACACTTATATTTGAACAGTAAAGTCTCTGTGGTGAAACTAGCGGAAACCAGATTGAGTAGCACCGACCATGTAAACTGAAGTGTAGAGGTAAACTGTACAAAACTGTAAATAAGCAATTTAATCCACAGCACCACAACTAGGCTATTTAACATATATTTAACATATTAAACTACATTTTGGCATTTTATAATACTTCTGTGGATATTTTGGTGAAAGTAACTCAAAAGTAGTGTAACGCATTACAATTCAGAGACAGTAATATTGTAATGTAACTAATTACTTTCAAAATACAGTAACTAGTAATATATAATGTATTACATTTTGGAAGTAACTTGCCCAACACTGTTTATAACATATATAAATATAAATAAAGAAATATTTCTGTTTTAAACCATGAAGGCGAGCCCACAAGCAACGTGCAAACTTCGCGCAATATTATGCCAGGTGAACGTCTTAACCTCAGTCAAGTCACTTATAGCCTACACAACGTGAAAGTAAAAAACTGACTGAGATTTCTAACGCTGCATTAACGGCGCATATTCTCTCAGAGACGACGAGAGACTAATCTGCTTCAATATATGCTGATAACAGTAGGCTATATAACTATCTTAAATTATTCCCTTAATATTTCTCTTGTGACCTGTATAGTGCAAAACACGAGAAGAAACCTATTTCGCGTTAAACAGGTTATTTTTGAAAATCGGTGCATGAAATAAAGCTGCTCTTATAGGCCTAAAATTCATTGTATAAATTAATAGACCTGTTTTTTTTTTTAAAAAAAAACCTTTTTAAAAACATTTTCAATGAGGAGTAAGCTAATATCCTAATCTTTTATTATCCTCACAGCGCTTCATGCGGTGATGCGCTATGAAATTATTGCGTGTACATTAATTGTAATTTAATAATAATAGTAACCTAATAATAATAATAATAATTATAGCTGCAAGCAGCGATTTCCGGGGTTCAAGCAGTTAAGGCATTTAAGCACATAAGGAAAAAGATTTTGTGTTAACATGGCTGTAATCACCTAAATCAATGATTAAAAATAGCATTTTGGGCAAATGCAGGTAATTTACCAAAGAAATATGATGATTTTTATCAGTTATGACTATTATAGCGCCACCTATGGTCCGATCACTCTGAAACTTTGCATGCTTCTTAAGAGTCAGCAGTCACATGTTTTTACCAAGTTTCGTAAAGTTTTGAGTTTTCGTTTAGGTTTTATAGGATTTGGGGTATATGTAGCCACGCCCCTTTTATAAATGACCCTGTTATAGCTCACCAAAGGACAAAATTCAACATTTTTTTGATAATTATTGATCTAGGGAGTCCAGAGAATTCTTCTGTTGTGGTTTGATCGACATTGAGCAAAAAACCTAGGACTAGTTTGCAAAAGTACGTTTTTAACATATTAGTGAATATTTAATGAACGATTTGATTGACAGCATTAGTCCCAGAGGCAACGTTGTTCAAAATGAGGAGATCTATCAAACAATATAAAGATCTTGTGTTTTTGTGCATATATGAACATGTTCTACAATTTGAGGTCATTTTCTATACAAATATTGTATTTTTGAGG
>NW_015664986.1:18907-42264 GCF_001515625.1 Sinocyclocheilus rhinocerous | reverse complement strand
TTGAGGCCTTTACGACTGGTAGAGCGCCACCTATGGTCCGATCTCCATGAAACTTTGCATGCTTGTTAAGAGTCATCTGACACATGTTTTCACCAAGTTTCATAAAGTTTTGAGTTTTTGTTTAGGTTTTATAGGCTTTTGGGTATATCTAGCCACACCCCTTTTCTAAATGACCCCGTTATAAGTAACCAAAGCTCTGGATCTAGAGAGTCCAGAGAATATCCTTACAGACCTTTAAGGCCCTGAGTCGAACATGCCCACCGAGTTTCGTTCCGATTGATCTCCGTTAACCTTGTTTAATAGGTGCTTACACTTGTTTGGCCAATGGCGGCCATAATGAACTTATCCACGACATTCTAATTTATTGAGATGCACCTGTAAACTCCTTAAATGAGCTGTATATGCTCAAGTGTTGTTGCTGCTTCTGGAAACCTGTTTGCTTTGACTTCATATATCTGGTGTTTATTCTTTTAATGTGTTGTAGCCTGGAAAATTTATTGTGCATACACATTGTATCTCTGTGTGTTGGAGATTTGATAAAAAAAAATATATATATATATTCCTGTTGTAGAAAACGTTGTGGCACCAAGATAGGCTACTATGAAGGGGGGCCCTTGGGTTTGCTATAGCCCCAGGGCCCCATGTGTTCTTAATCCGGGCCTGGCTGTAGACTGCATGTTGCTCCAGCTGTATAAACATAGATCGGTAAATGCTACTGCTAATATGGAGTTTTTGCTATTTATAATTGCAATTTAAGAGTAAAAGAGCATCCTGTGCAATACAGAATTAATTTTAGTGCACAGGATGCTCCTTTACATACTCTGCTATACGCAATGCTTGTGAAACTTGCACTGTGGTTTCCTGCTCCAAATGATGTCACCACAATGTACCCTTTTTAACACTTGAGCTGCAAGTCAAACAATGTAACGTCGCCTGCATTGCTGTATTTAACACAGTGGACTTCCATACATATATTAATACAGCAACCCGAATGCTTGAACTCTGAATTTAAGAACAATAAAGAGCCAACAATAACAATCAGATGCATAAGAATTAAAGCAAAAGGCTGACAAGGTTTTACAGTGAAATTTAGTAACTGCAAGATATGGTGTTAACAGTAAAACTAACCTACAAAATAACCTGAAAATAACCTACAATAAGATTGCTCAAAGCCAATTAAAACATAGACAGAGAAACATCACAAAATGAAACACCTCAGGTCTCACAAACGTGTCAAGACACAATAGTGTTTTTTAAGGGAAATATTTATGAATGGCCATATCGGTATGTGTATTTATTTATTTATTTTATTTTTTTGTCAGATCTTATTATCTTCAGTCCATAGGTACACAGACTTTTTTTTTTCCTCATAGAGCTTCATGGCCGCCTGTCAGTTTGTGAAACAGCTCTTCATTCAGAGTGTCACTCTGCTCCCGACTTCGAGTGGACATGAAGATGTAGCCACCGATGTACTCGTGGACAATCTTACAATCTGCTGTCACACAGCTGAAGGCGATGTTCACATTGCCATCAAACTCAATGGCAACCTGGTACAGATATGGCAGGAATTTATTATTTTACACCGTGATATTTATATTAACATGAGAGCTTGGAAAAACTGACAAATCTCATTGGTATAGAATAATATAAAGTCGGATTACCTGTTTGATGTCCCAGTTGACATTCCATTGCCTCATGGTGTTGTATCTCCAGGTTTTCACAACATCTCCAACACTCAGGTCAATGCGGATTAAACGATTATTGGCAATGCCAAGCACTTCATCCTTACGGCAACCCTTAAACCTTATGTGGACAAAAATAATGTGTTTTTTGATAATGTCACTTATAATGTGATATTATTTTGGTTAAATTATGTCATACTGAATTTTCAGTCCACACTGAAAATTCCAAAAGACAAATGGCACTTTAAATACCAGGATAATGTACTTAAGTATGGAATGTTGGACACTTCATAGACTCAACTGTCGCAAGGAGGCTATCACACTTGAAGATGCATGACAAAATAACCTTTAAAAATGTATGCAATAGTTGATTATATAAGTATAAAAAGTACACAGGCAGTGTATAAGTGCATAGTGCATCATTTGAGGTGTAATTTGTTTTATTTGTTTTTGTTTCCTTTGTTGCCTTGGTTTCTCCTGCTGTTCATTTCTTGTCATGGATACCCATGTTATTGTCAGTGTCTCAGATAGTTCCTTGTTTCTCCCCTTGTATATATAGCCTTCTGTTTCAGTTGTTCTCTGTCCATTCTCGTCAATGTCTCATTAGTTGCTGGATGTTGGTTTATTTTGGTTACTTTGCACCCTAGTGTTACACCCATAATTAGTGTGGCCCTTATTGGTTAAAGTACATTGAAAGATAAAATTGCAAGAAAAAAAAAAAAAAATACAAAAATACCTGCGAAATATAAAAACAACATTTTATTTTTATTAAAGATTTTATTTTTGGCATTTTATGTTTTTATTTCAATAGGACAGTAAGTGGACATGAAGCGAAGTGGGACGGGATCGGGAAAGGTCCGCAAGCTGGGACTCGACCTCGTGATGCCCAACAGTGTTACAGTATATGTCAGTGCACTGCCCACAAGGCTATCGCCCCCAATGTAATTTAACATTGTTAGACTAACAACACTGTTCTGTGTTGTTGTTTTTAACCTAATTCACAGTTTACTAATGGTTTTGTATAATTATTAATTACATGCTGTTATGGTCATTAAGACAGAATTTCAACTTTGTTGAGCACACCCTAAACGCTGTCCAATCTCAGTGAAATTTGGTTTGTTTCCATTTCTCATGAAGGAGAGTTGACTGGGTGGGTGGTTGGGGGGATACATCCAAAATCAACAGAAAACAACCAGTTTTAGCATTTAATGAGATATATAATTTATGTTTGTTTAAATGTCAGGCTTTTATGAAAATTACTTTTGCAGATCAACTCAGTGCCCACTTGGGAATCTCTTAGAACAGCCTCTAAATCACAAAATGCAACATGAAATGTAGAGATAAGGCACAGTTGAACTTTGCAGTATTTTTTATTTCTTTGCAGATTCCCAAGTTCTTATGGTTTAAATTAATTTATGCCTATAAGCTACAAAATACATGGAAGACTGAATCTTTGCAGCATTTAAATATTTATAATACTCTGAAATAGTAACAGTAAATGCATTAATGACATATGTTCTTGCTTCGGCCCATAATTTGAAAATATATAATTTGATCTGAAGACAGTGCATTATTTTAGTGAAAACTTGATTAACTTCAGTCAATTCCACTGTTTTCCGTATATGAAAATGCATGATAATAACTAGCAGTCAAGTTTTACTTGGTTCATTGTTGGGGCAGTCATGGCCTAATGGTTAAAGAGTCGGACTTGTAACCCAAAGGTTGTGGGTTCGAGTCCGGCAGGAATTGTCGGTGGGGGGAGTGATTAACCAGTGCTCTCTTCCACCCTCAATACCACGACTGAGGACCCAGTCGTGTGGGTCAATGCGCACCCTTGAGCAAGGCACTGAACCCCCAACTGCTCCCTGGGCACCGCAGCAATACAGCTGCCCACTGCTCCAGGTGTATGTGTTCACTACTGTGTGTGTATTCACTGTGTTTGTGCAGATCGTCACCCTACTCGGTCACATGTCACTTCACTTAAAAAAAAAAAATGTCAGGATCTGAACCTCATGCATAAAATTACACTACCAAGACTCAGAGTGTTGAAGAAGAAGAAGTGCCAGAACTGGAGCCTATACTATGAAGCCGGTTTGCCAGGTAAGTTTCAATTTAGTTCGCACCAGCTATGGGTTTTGGGCACAGTGAAAGTGGTTTGGCTTTTAAGGGTGTTCGTTGCCATAGTAACTTACGCTCCAGAGCTAAATTGCTCCTGGGCAGGATATGTTCTGGTTTAGAGATCTCAAACCAAAATTTGACCAATCAGCTTTGAGCAAAGTGACACATATGTGACAGTTTCCCTTGCTCCAAATTAAAATTCACTATATATTATATATTGTATAACAGGTTTAAAGATAAAGATCTGGCTTTTAGTGATGATTATTTATTATAATTATTTTATATAATTTATCATTATTATACCCGTTATCCTTTACACAAGTCATTTTAGTTTACTAATTATTATTAAGGTTTTATTTTAAATTAATATAAATATATAATACGATGTATAAATAAGCTTTAGAATCAATAGATAAAGCTTTAAACTTTAAAGCTTTAAAAATAGGTGTATGACACGCCTACAGGGCTCTGCCTACAGAGAAATTTTACTAAACTCACCTGACTACAATATAAGAGAGGCCAAAGTCAGGCAGAGCCTGCCAGATCTGAAGGAACTTCTGAATGGCATCTGTTAATGAGAGTTGAGCTACGTTCTGATAGGCCTCCAGGATCCTCGGCGTGAGCTGAACAATTAGAGGGAAAGAGAGACCAAACTGAGGCCTGTCCACACGTACACGGGTATTTTTATAAACAGAGTTTTTCCTTCTTCCATTTAAAAAAAAATCTCCGTCCACGGGAAAACACATAAGCATACTACGAAGCCCTGCCAAGAGCATGCCAAACCAACAGGTGGCGATATAATCTCAACCGTAAAGCCATGTTGGGCAATTAGAAGCCTGAAAAAGTTTCCAGTAGGCGGAGATAACAGCGCATGCTCCGACGTCATAAGCCAAAATCTCCGGTTTCGCTGTCTACACGATAACACTGCAACCCGAGTTTTTGAAAATCTTTACCCTGGCAGGAGTTTTCAAAAATATTGGGTTTCAGTGAACTGGTGCTGCGTTTGCATGTGGACGAACAGCCAAATCGCATAGAAAAAGCTGCGGTTTTGAAAATACCCGCGTTCGTGTGGACAGGGCCTTAAGTTCAAGAGAAACAAAAAGCATTGAAGATTACATGTTATATAATGGTTACACTATTTTGATAATCCACTTTAGACATTTTACTAATTATAAGTAACTTTGCAACTGCATTTCTACTAACTCTAATTAGAGTAGGTATTAGTAGACTGGTAACACTTTATTTTAAGGTCCAAATCTTACTATTAAGTAGCGGCTTATTAGCATGCATATTACTAGCATACTGGCTGTTTATTAGTTTTACAGATCTTCTTTATGCACCAAGAGCTTGTAACACTCCAAAGAGAAAGGAAAATTTGAAATGGCATCATATGACCCCTTTAATGCTTTATTCTGCATGACCATATTCTAGATCCCTTAACCCTACCCAATACCTAAACTTAGCAATTACCTTACTTAATATTAATAAGCAGCAAATTAGGAGTTGAGGGGAAAACTCTTAGTTAATTGTGAATATGTGTTCCTTAATCTAAAGTGTTACCAGTAGACTGTTAATTTAGGGTTAGTAGAATAAATTGACATGTACTTGCAAAGTTACTGATAGCTGATAGAATGTCTGTCGGGGGACTATTAAAATAAAGTGTTAGCAGATATTAAGCAGACAGTCTACTAATACTCCAATGACTGCTAGTTTGTATGTAGTTGCAAAGTAACTTATAGTTAGTGGAATAGTGTTACAAATAATGCAGTAATTAACCAGTTCAAACATGTATTCTAAATGTGGTACCTGCTTGGGTTTGTACTTCTTCTGGTAGCGTGGAGAGACAAGGCTGTGTGTATTGATACTTTCATCTGTCTGAGCTGTGTTATTACTAGCTGTGGTTTTCTGCATGGCCAAGAACGACTGAATACTCTGCACCTCACTAGAGAATGAGCTGTCAGCTAAAGTCTTGCCCCTCGAAGCCAAACGACATGCTGCCATCCATCGGCTGTACTGCTGTTCCTAAAATAAGACAGAGAGTCAGAGTTTTTCTGTAGTTTTATGTAACATAGACACAATGTACTGCTGTCCAGTTTTGGTGAACCTGTATTACTCACTGTACAGACCTGGTTCTACAAGGGTGCCAAGGACATTTTCTGTGGTGCCATCAGCCAATCAGATTTCATATATTTGCTTGCATAGCATTTATTATGCTATTTAGAATTTCCAGATCTGAAAGCTCATATTTCTCATGGTGTGCTAAATTAAATGCTCATATCTCCAGCCGAGAAATGTTTCTGATAAAGAAACTACATCCAATATTCCTGGCATATTGGAAAGATCTAACAGTGTTGGTGTATCTAATCTAAAAAAGCCATTGGCACCAGTGGTCTTTATAATCTACTTAGGCTTTCCCAAAAACTTAAGTACTTTGAAAATACCAAGATTTTTTTTACACAATATTTTGATGCATTTTCTGATACATGAAGTGATAAAAACAGATGTCTAAAAGCCTTTACTTCTAATATGTTAACAAAATAAAACAAATGTTGAACCTGGCTGTATCCCCTTCTTTTCTTGAAATGTATGAAAATTCATGGATATTTATTTAGATCACTTAGGGTATGTTTACACAACAATGATTGTAGTCTTTTTTCTTTTTTATTTCTTTTTCATTTTTTAAAGGTTCATGTACAGACAACAGTGTTGTCAAAATGACCGGCAGAAGTTGTCAAAGTAGTGAAAACTACTAAAATGTTGTGTAGGCCAGTAGTTGGCGATGTCACATTGTAAAGAAGCACTACGTGCCTACACACATCCGCATTCCTATAGTATGAACATGAATAACGAAAGGGTATAATGTTTTCACAAAGTTGTGTTTTCTTAGTTTACAATGGAGACAATAACAGTATTTTTTTTTTTCATAAAAATTGCAGTTTCATGCCTCCAAAACGCCATTGTCATGTAAATGAACAGCTAAAATGCATAAAAAGTTTTCTGTTTTTAGTTTAAAATGATGTGGTGTAAACGCCCCCTTAGATTATAATGTCTGAATGCTTTTATGTGATGTTTTACTGCCATGTTATTGACTCATTAGGTCTAAATTGGCCACTACATACATACTGATGTCAGTTGAGCTGTTCTACACAAATAATCATTGACTTACATGCTCACAGCGCAAGTAGACCTCATTCATGCCCTCTGGCCCGGGTATCAGCAACCTGATACAAAACTTCTGCCCAGCAACACTCACATCAGGGGCCACCTCACAACCTGTGTTGATGAAAAACTGTTGTGCACCTGTGTGATGTGTATATACACATTTTAACATCCATGAGAGTGTGATCACCTTTAAGGTTCATTTGTTGAATTGGCTCTTTAGAACTCTCCTCCTTACTCTTATAGTAGGAGATGGTCGTGTCCTTAAATGTAAACCAGTATTGTTTATATCCTTTCAGTGTCAGCCTCTTGGGTCTGAAAAAAGGTGAAACCACAAAAATATTAGTCATAAAAGTCAGGTTTACAGTGGTGGCTAAAATTATCAGAACACTAGTATTTTCACCAGCTAAAAAATGGTGTTAAGTCAGTTATTTCTATCTTTTGCTGTAGTGTGTCAGTAGGAAATATCAGTTTACATTTCCAAACATTCATTTTGCCATTAATTGTAATAATCCAGTGAGATTTATTTTGCACAAGGAGTCTGACAACAGCCAGTGCTCCACACAGAGATCTGATCTCTTCATCATCCAGTCTGTCTGGAATGACATGAAGAAACAGAACAAACTGAGACAGACTAAATCCAGAAGAACTGTGGCAATGTCTCCAAGATTCTTCAAGAAACCTACCTGCAAAGCTACAGTACTGTTAAAAGTTTTAGACACTGGTGTAAAAATGCCGTAAAATGAGGATGCTGTCAAAAATAAGGTCATAAATTGATTTTCTTTATCGATTAACTTCTATTAACTAAATTAAATCAACATTTGATGTGACCATCTTTTGCGTTTAAAGCAAGTTTTGCCCTTGCACTTGCACATAGTTTCTAAGGTAGCTTTGCAGGTAGGTCTTTTTGGCCACCACTGTATTTGTATAGCACTTTACACAATACAATACACATTGTTTCAAAGCAGCTTTATTTTATTTTATTTTTTGTATTTATGTGGGACGGAAGCTGGGTTTTGTGTCTTACCTGAATATTTTCAAGTAGTCATGTAGTTCTGGTGCCGTCATTGTTTCCTGTGTGGACACTTGAGATGTTAGATATGCAAACCGTTCACAGATCATCAAGACAGTGATTTTGGGCTGTTTTGAAACACCTATAGTATATGAAGCTCTATAAATGCTACTGTATCATATTTGATTACACAAAATGATGATACTTCTAAGACCTCTAAATTATTGTTACAATTATCAACATGATCAAAACTTTGCTGAAAAACCTGTCGTAGACAATCTGCTATGTACTTTCTGCCATCTGGTTGATAGTTCATACTTTTTAGCAAGTAGAAGGCCTTTTAGTTATAGTTTAGTATAACTGTAAAAAATTTCCACCTTAAGGGCGTGGTACACATATTATTTTTGGATTGTTTTAACCTTTTTATGGATGCAGAATTTTGTCCCGTCTGAAAATAAAAAATAAAAAATTGGGTATTAATAAAGACACATTGACCGTGACATATGTTTTTGCTGTGAAATCTTTACTGATTTTTATAAAGTAAACATGTTACATTTTATATTGTTACACTAATATAATTTAATATTTTTTATTCAATTAAATATTAATGAATTGAAAGTAATATTTCAAGATGAACACACACTGAACTGAAGCAATTTATGTTTACTTGATTATCCATGCATCATTTTTAGAAAAAATCATAATAAAATTTATCAAATATGATACTTCAGGGTTTAGAGGAACTATTATTTGTACATTTCTCAATTAATGCATCAATATATTGCATTAAATAATCATCTTGCATCATTAAATATTATCCTATTAAGATGTTAATGGGGGATATAGAGTGAAGACCGATCTTTATATGCATTTTATGTAAGTAGTCTGCTATATGGTTATATAGATCTCATTAACTCGCAATGGAGTCCAAACCTTCTGCTGTCAGTCTAAAGGTCTAGTTACGCAGGACTTAAGTCTCACCTCTGCCTTCCCCTTTGTGATCCTCTGATCATCCCTTGGATTTGGCTGCAGTGGTGGACTGTTTCTCAGTATACATCTCTCCCACAGACTCTGATTCTGACTCTCACTTGGTTACTGTGTTTGATTAGACTGTCTTTGTTTGATTTGACTTTACACTCTGGCCAGTATTGTGACGTGACATGTGGCCAAGTATGGTTACCCATCCTCTGCATTTAACCCATCCTTAGTGCACACACACAGCAGTGAACACACACACACCGTGAACACACACCCGGAGCAGTGGGCAGCCATTTATGCTGCGGCGCCCGGGGAGCAGTTGGGGGTTCGGTGCCTTGCTCAAGGGCACCTCAGTCGTGGTATTGAAGGTGGGAGAGAGCGCTGTACATTCACTCCCCCCACCTACAATCCCTGCCGGTACGAGGTACCTTTGGGTTACGAGTCCGACTCTCTAACCATTAGGCCACGACTTCCCCAAACTGAACCCCGGTCTTCCGCGTGACAGGCGGAGATACTGTCCACTATACTAACGAGGAGTTGTTAGGGTTGTACATATAGTATAGACCCAGGTGAGATATCTGTATAGACCCAGGTGAGATATCTCCTGTCTACTCAGTGATGGAATTCCATAGAGTTATGCTGGGTCGTCATGACTGAGGAGGAGATTGCTGATGCTCTGGTTTCTCGGGTCAACCAAGCTCTTGGGCCAGCTTTGCTGAATCTAGATCAAGCAGAATTTTGGGTTCCCAACTGCCGCCACTGTTTGTCCTTCCCACAAGCCTTGGATCAACAGCTGTTTACTGTTGTGAGCCTGCTGGTCAGTTCTTCATGATTTAACGTGAAGTGGTGTTCTTTCTCTAGCCACAGACATACATCATGGTGAGGTCCAAGGTGGTCTCTCTCCTCAACGGATGGGTTGTGACTGAGAAGCTGCTGGGAACTGTCACGTAAGATTTGTAGTTTTTAAAGCAAAAAAAATCACACAAACCTGAAAGTACAACTGTAAACATCAAAAGGAGTACAAATCCTTCATGACAAAAGATTTTGTGACAAAAAGTAGGCAAGAGCAGTGCTAGTAGCTCTCAATCTCAATTTAAGAAGCAACAAACTCTGACCTTGTGCTTCCAAAGAGCTGATGTTTGAGCAATAAATTCACATGAATATAAGAAATCAAAAACTGCACTTTTAGATTTGTTTGACACTGTATGTACACTAGATTGTGTGATTCAGTAGTGCTGCATGGATTAATGCTGCCTTCACGTCCTATCGGAAATGTCCTATTTCCCACTTATGAAGTCATGAATAGGAGCTTGTCCTATTCAAGTGCTTTGTTGTCGGAAAGAACAAAATGTAGCATCCTATTGGTTTAGAATCATGTAAATATTCACTGTGCTAGGTAGTCAGCTTGCTGACAATTCTGGAAGTTTGGTCAAATACATGCTTGTTTCACTGTTTATAAAACATACAATATGCTTAAAATGATTGTTCATATATAGCAATACACTACTTTAGTGACAGAACAAAGTGATGTTGTTGTGGAAAAAACTAATAAAGAATAGCATTGACAGCAGTAATGGTTGTCCCCTCCACCGTGTTTAAAGTTTATGGCCCGCCCAACTCAGAAACTCTGGTATCAAAATGATCTCAAGAGTTTCCTAGTAGTAAATACAACTTGAGAGGCATTCACGTCTAAATTCCGATTAGGAAACTCGATTCCGATAGTACGTGAAGACAGGATAATTCCCTGATTGCACAAAAACGCAAACCACAACTCAGCATGTGAAAGCAATGCTGAGAGAGATGTGTAAAATGACTTCATGTGTATATGGACTGACAATCATTAAGTTAAGTGGTCTAAATGTATTTATCTGTATTTATACATTCTGTGGAAGGCGTATGACCAAGAAATGTTCGTCCAATCAAAAATTAATTGGCTTTCCTACCTGCCTGTCAACATATGTATTTTGCATACCTCTGCGCACCCTGTTCGCGCAGACAGGATACGTTATCAGCGTGTTCACGCATGCTGTGCAGACAGAGCGAGAATGGCAGACAAACATCAACAACCCGATCTTCCTTCCTGGTATTGTAATACTTTTACTAACTGTACTATAAAGTTTTCTCACCGGTGAATGACACATGATGTAGCCCAATGCGGTTCCCAATTCTAGTCCTTGCGCCTCCCCGCTCTGCATATTTTGCATGTCTCACTTAGTTAACACACCCGATTCAGATAACCAGCTCGTTAGAAGTGAGCTACGTGCATGAACTGTGTTCCGATTGACATGCTCCCTACACAGTGTTCTTTGCTCCCTACTCCCTGAGCAGGGGAAATCCGTTTGTTTACTTCACTTCGGAACATTCCTTCGTGGATTTGCGCTGCGCACACAGACGAAACTTACTAGAGAAGTGTGACATAATATACCTCTGTAAATAAATACTATTTAATTTTACGTCTCGCACACATTAATGCCCTTTGTATGGAACATATATGCTCGCTTTGAACTGGAATCATGGCGGAATATCCGGTGAGGTCTACTTCGCAGGGCACTTACGGTCGAATAGAACAAACGTCGCACGTGATAAGAGATACATATGAAATGTGCATAAAGGGGGTGGGGGTTGGGGGGGAATGGAATTGGGAACCGCTGATGTAGCCTATTGTAGTAATGTTGTCTCTGGTATTCTGGTCTGTGAGCGTATATGCGTTCAGGGGGCGTGGCTTTGGACAGCGATTGCAGGGAGGGTGGGACATTCGCTTTCAGTGCTATCAGACTAAAGTTAGCATTTTCCGAGATCTCCTACTGCACTTTTAATTTTGTGATACAGGGGCATGCTTTTACCATTCCTTTCAATCATTGCCATCCACCTGGATAATCGCATAGTTTTGCACTTCAGAATCCAGGGTTCTTCCATCAGGTTATGGTTTGATTCTTCTAATCTCCCTTCTGCTTCCTGAGTGGCGGAAGGTGGCATCTAAGCCTGAGCCCATGCAGGTGGGTAGGTTGTGTCTTACTATGGAAGAGAACCAGTGGCATCCTTCCAATGGTCTGTGTCTTTCTGTCTAGTAAAAGCTCTTGCACGTGTATAACCAGGTGAGTTCTGGTAAGCAGAACTTCTGTCCTTCTATTTACTAGTCCTTGTAACCTCTTGCCAGTCTCATTGATATTCCACAACAGCACTCATCAATGCTCTTTGCTCATCGACTCAGGAGCTGAGGGTAATTTCATGGACATATTTGTCTGTGTCTGTCCAGCAGCTGGTATGATTTGTGTACCTTCGATACCTTGTATCTTTTTCCCCTCTCTCCAGGTGCACATCCAGAACATCAGATGCATGATCCAAAGGCTGCTGCACAACCAGATTTATATTAAGGCAGAAAAGTAATAATTCCATTTCCAACCAGTTCTGTTCTTGAAGTCCTTTATCTTGAGGGAAATGGTACTAATTGACCCTGCAGTGGTATAAGAGCTTTAACTATAGTAGGCCATTTGCCTGGCCTGTGCAAAGCCAACAACAATTCCTGGGCTTTGCCAAATTCTGTTGACAGTTTCTATGCAAATACGGCACTTTTGCTGCTCCAGATGATGGTCCCCCTCCTGATACCACAGCCCATGGCCTGGTATGGGCCTCCTTCCATCCATTGGCAATACTGTGGTCCTCACCATGGTGGATCAATCCTCCAAGGTGGTCCATTTTGTTCCCATTCCTAAACTCCCATCTACTAGAGCATTGGTTCTCATCTCTGGTCCTGGGAACCCACAGAACTGCATAGAACTATCACATTTTTTTTAACATTTCCCACATAATTACCCAACAAATACTAATATAGTTGGTTTAGTTTAACACACAATAACACTACAACAGGGCACGTTGTCATAGTTGTCACAATGGGAACCTACTGTGTTTTATGGACTGGAAGCAACCCTGCTCACGTAGGGTTACATTCCTGCAGACTTTAGCTCCAATCCTGCTCCAACATCTGCATGTATTTTTCTAGTCATCCTGAACACCTTGATTAGCTAGTTCAGATGTGTTTGATTAGGTTTGGAGCTAAACTCTGCAGGAGCAGGGTTCCCACTGTGATAAGTTACCCAAAATAGTATGACAACATGCCTTGCTATAGTGTCACTGTGTGTTACATGAAGTGTGTGTTATATACTCGTATTTCCTGGGCAATAATAGAGGAAATGTTCAAAATCGCTGTGATAGTAAAGACTTTCCCAAGACTTGCATTATAGACTGCTTTAGGAGAGAAAACCAACGGAGCTACCCAGAATTAAACATATTATTCAGTAACTATTGATACCTATTCAATACTAAAATAAAGATTTTATTTCAGCTAGTCTGTAAAAGAAGCACACTAGAACAAACAAAAGTATACACTGGAACAATCCAGAAAAGCAAGGAATATGTTAGCACATGATTAGTTTGGTGTAGACTTGTCCTACTGTTTTGATCATGTGAATATGTAAATGCATGACTCTACAGGCTTTGTTAAACTTGTTTTTTGAAGAGCTGTGTATATGTCATGAAACTGACCAGCATGTCATCTGCACTGCTCTCTCCTTCCATTTTCACCTCCAGACACTGTAGAGCCGAATCCAGATCTTCCATAGCTGGACAAGATGCCACAAACTGCTCTGTCAGAGATACTTTCCCAATGTGGTACTGATGTAATCACACACAGAGAGATCATAAAACGTAAAAACACTTTTCACTATAGCTCCAGTTGTGTTAGAACATTGTTCACAATCTCAGTGATCACAATGATAGATCACTGTCCATTTGTATGGTGAGTTGATATCTGTTCTCTATCACCTATACCTGCAAGGCAGCGAAGACCATCATCTCCTCCTCAGTGCATTCAATTTCCTCCAGCAGAATGGCCCACCTTGCCTGTTCATACAACTGCGTCAGCCGCACCACGTCAGCCTGGCAGATAGATTCATGTGTTTTTTTCATAATTTTATGGGGGGGAAATAGGAAAGGACAATAAGATCCAATAAGAATTCAACATTTAAATAAAATGTAAATAACAAATTTAAATAAAATATAAAAATATATACAAGTACAGTAAATACATAAATACAAAATTCAAGATGCTGTACCAACCTGTGGTATGATGTCATGAAAAGTATAGTATTTGAAACGCAGTAAGAGTTTATCATTTTCTTTGACTCCCTGTTGTAGAAGAGAACGGGACGAATCCAACCACCTGAGCAGAGATTTCAGAACAAAACAGAACAAGCATATTCTCAAATATTTTCAATGCATTGTATTTGGGGTATGGAGTGCAGATTTATGTAAAAAATGAAGCTTTTCAGTATGAGGGTGCAACAAAAAATGAGAAAAAGTGACAAGGAGTGAAGCAGTGAATATTTTCTGAATGCACAATACAGTACCTTTTTTGCATACACAATATGCAATATTTCACTGAATTTAGTCATCCTGAAAACCAGATGTTGCCAAGTGTATTACCCTACCTGCTGTTAATATGTGCTTTCTCCATTATGTTAGTTGTCCGATACAGCTTAGCAATGGTCTCTGGTGCTGGAGCAGGCTGACTGACCACCAGCATTTTGTACACAGCCTCAGTTTCAGGCGTTTCAGCAAAGAAAGCAGGCATGCCATTGGCTAGCTTCAGGATTGTGCCTGCAATTGCATAAATTAACATCAGAGCAGCTTTACCTGACCTTTACTTGTTTGTGTGTATAAGTAAATAAATATCATTTGTTTATTTAGTTAGTTAGTGTGTAAGCATACTTTGAATTGGGTCTTATATTTATGTGTATTGGTTTGGAATTTATATTTTCTTTATATGTATTGCTCACTTTTCGTAAGTGGTGCGCATGTGATGTCATACACCTCTTCCCCAACATCTTTATCTTTCTTTTTCTTCTTCTCTTCTACTGGCCATAGAAGGGATAGTTCCTCTGGGCGGCGAATGTCTAAAGAAGAGAAAACAAAAGTAGTCTTGTGCAATAGTCAAATCAAACCACATGTGTTTTGAAAAAGCTATAACTAGAGCTTTCATTTTTGCAGACATTGACCCGTCCTGAACTTACTGGTCATAAATTAACATAAACGAATGCATATTTTCAGCAACAGACTGTTTCTGTATAGATGATCCGAAAGTTAAAAGCTAGAAGAGCTATAGATGATTTGAACTCATCACTCACTCAGGAGTTTACATATGCCCATGACGGTGCGGAATACGGGGCTGGAGAAGCAGACTCTCATTCGGAGGATGATGCCGCTGGGCATTACCAACCGCAGGGGCTTGTGCTGGGGTGTGAGGCAGAGTCGGGCATCCGCATGAATCCCACATTTATCCAACGTCCAGGACGGTTTCAGTAACCACTGCTGCTTCTGTTCCCACCACAGAGCATGATCGGACCAATCCTTTTTTATTTCTAAAGAGGACAAAAAAATTTGTCGGTCTCCCTTACCTAGTTCCAGTCCATTTTATTTCCTCCATGACACACAAATAAAGATGTTTTGAAGAATGACTATAAAAATGAGAGAACTGCATTTAGTATTGTCAAATGTGCACCATATGTGATGTTTAAATATGTGCAAAATTATTGGGGTGGGGAATGGCATAGGGGGAAAAAATTATATATATATATTCACTCATTCTCATGTTGTTCCAAACTCGTATGACTATGTTTCTTCAAATATTTTGAAGAATGTTTTAACGGTTTCGGTCCATACATTTTAAGTCAGCGGGGTCCACACAACATTATAGAATCTCTTTAGCTTATTTATTTATTGTTTGTTTGCTCGTCTGTTTGTTATCATATCATATCGTATCATATCATAATTAACTACTGCTTTAATAATGACACATTGTATGTCCTTTTTTGTGGCTAGTCCAGTTGGTGTTAACTTTGTAAAATGTGGGGAAATGTATATTTATATAATAAAAATAACACATAAGTATGTAGAAAACTGTTACCAAAATGGATCTGAGAATTGCTTTGAAAGACCTGAGACTTAGACTCTGTGTTAGAGAGTTATGGACATGCCCGAAATCAGCAATCCTAATGCCCTTAAAGCCATTGCAAAAACTCTGAATATCATTTAAATTCACAAACATCAGACATCAACTCACGTGACTTTTCCACAACTTTGAGGATGACTCCACCAATATGTAGGTCCGAGGTGACACTGATTTTAAGAGGTGGGGCCTCCGGTCCCAGTTCCTCTACAGAGACGGACAGGTCCCACACTGCCATTCTAGTCTGAATACAGATGCCATAAGACGTCATGCTTCCACAATCTCAGCTATTTCCCTTTTTTATAGTTTTGCATTTAATCTGTTTAACCTGCTAACTTCTAACTAGCTTTAATCAGCACATTTACAGATAGGTGGCTGACAAATAACATGGAAATAACATGACATATAAAAAGTAATTAAAAATGATGTACTTTCTAAATCACGTATAACCTCGACCAGTTGAATGCTTCCACAATATCAGCTATTTCCCTTTTTTATAGTTTTGCATTTAATCAGTTTAACATGCTTTAACTTTAATCAGCACAATTTCAGATGGGTGGCTGCTAAATACAAATAACATGACATATATAAAACGTATTACATTACTTATTACTAATTACTTTCTAAATCCCGTATCAACCTTGACCAGTTGAAAAATACAAGAATAGGCATGAAACTGTAATTAAATTACAGAAAAAAAAAGAGTAATCCCTTGCTTTACTTTTTAAAGGGAAATTTAATTACAGTAATGAATTACATAGTAATGTATTACAACAATGTGTGTATACACACACACACACACACAGAGAGAAAGAAAGAGAGAGAGAGTTAAATTTAAATCTAATTTAAATTTGGCCTTGTATAAAAGTACTTTGCCTTTTTAAAACTTTCCCAGCACTTTTGTTCTCTAAAATTTGCTTGATTGATTTATTATCTGTGTAAAATGATATGTACATTATGTTAAATAAAAAGTCAACTTTACATTATATTAAATTACATAATAATCAAAAACATTAACCATTCAGAAAGACAAACTTGCTGTGTGAATTTAATGTGATCGGTGGCCTTTGCTTTCCTTTAAATATGTTTTTAAATGTTTTTAAGATTTATTTATCCTAAATCCTGTTTAGTAATGTAGTTGTTGAGATTAGGTATTGGGTAGCATTAGTGATGTAAAATATGGTCATGCCAGCAGAGTATGTGCTTTATAAGTAAATAACCAATATGCTAGTTATATGCATGCTAGTAAGCAACTAGTTAGTAGTGAGAATTGGTTCCTATACTAAAGTGGTACCAAAAAATCAAACCTTTGTTAATTCACATGTAGCAGGGTGCACCAGGAATATTTTACACTGTGATTAAAATAATAGGTAACACTTTATTTCGATAGTCCACTTTAGACATTCTATTAACAGTAAGTAACTTTGCAACTACATGTCAACTAGCAGTTAGTAGAGTATTAGTAGACTGTCTGCTTAATATCTTCTAACACTTTCTTTGTCAACTTATTCTACTAACCCTAAACCTACCCTAACAGTCTACTCTGAGAATTAGTTGACATGTAGTTACAAAGTTACTTATAGTTATTAGAATGTCTAAAGTGGACTATCGAAATAAAGTGTAACCAAATAATAAATAAATAAATAAACTTATGAAATCATTATGACAAAACAAAGATAATGTCACTACGGTACGATGTCTAGGCCTGAAGGCCCATGCGTGTGCACCTTCTCTTCTAAACCTTACAACAGCCATCAGACAAAACATCCCACCCTTCCTTTCTGTTGTTTCTTTTTTTTATTTCTGTTTCTTACCTCGTATGGTTGTGGTTCCAAAAATGTTAAGCGATGTACAGACTACGCCCTTAGTCTCTAGCACTTTCTATCTGCCTCTCTCAAGAACTTGTGAGACATGTGCTGTCACTTCCTCCCACTTTTTTCTGTCTTTCTCTGCTGAGGTTTCACCCCATCTATGCGAGTGAATGGCTCTTCTCTTTTTCAGACTGGTTTCTTAAGGGTTCAGTTACCCATAAATAGGTTTCTCTTCCTCTTCCTGTGATAGAGATGCACTTTTAAAATGAGAAAAAGCCATATACAGTTTTTATTCTTTGTTTAGGTATGCGGGTTTTTTTTAACAGAAGACATCTAGAAGACTTCTGCTCCCACAATACAGTTTAATCAATTTGACCTTTTCTCATGATTACTGCACTTATACATCAACTGTTAAACACGTAACTATATAGTGCTCTCTGCTGGATAGATTTGGCAGAACTGAGTTTATTTATTTAAAAGGTGATCAAAATCAATTACTATTATTGTATCAGTTTAGGATGAAAAAAAAAAACTTTAAACTACAATATATAACTGTTGGCTCTCTAGCGGTTAAAAAAGTACAACTTCATGCATCTTGCGAAAAAATATTGTTTTGCTTGTGCTTTGGCTCTGCTCCTCTGAGTAGATGAATGTGTTTCGAGGCAGAAGTGTACAGATAAAATACATTATATCAGAGCGGATGGACAAATAATTAAGGTGCGTTTTACACCCGGTGATTCCCGGAGGTTTGCCATAAATTTATAATTCATACCATCCATCCATTCATTTTTTTTTTTTTTTGTTAGATGACGTAATTTGAAGGATTAATGTTTTCCCATCTGTCATTATTAACATTTTGTTGTTGTTTATCAAAAATATTTAATTGTTTAAACTACAATTTAAAGTACAAAGAGCGTGTGAAACATATTGTAGTCAGAAGCTGCTTCCTTAATGGGATAGTTCACCCAAAAATGAAAATTATGTCATTTACTCACCCTCAAGCTGTTCCACACCTGTATGAGTTTCTTTCTTCTGCTGAACCCAAAAGAAGAATGTAAGTAGTTGGTGTTAGCCATTCCAAAGGACTTTAAGCGGGAAAAAAATACTACTCATGCAGGTTTGGAACATCTTAAAAGTAAATGACAGAATTGTAATTTTTAGGTGAACTGAACTATGCCTTTAAGTAAACCAACAGCCACAATATGTTGCTTCTACCCGTTTTGCTGGTTTCTATATCTGGTCCAAGTCGACCCAGCTGGTAAACCAGGATAGTACCACTTCATTACTAAAATCTTGGCAATACTTTCATAGATCTAACACGTCAGTGGATGATCAAGTGTTTGCTACAAGCTAACAACAAAACAATCCTTGACTGCATTGTACTATTACCAGAGTTACGTTTTAAGTTAATACTTATTGAGTTGACCAAAAGGATGTGGATATGTAAAAACATACATTTTAACATTAGATGCTATATTTTGGTGTTATATATAATGTACAGGTGCATCTCAATAAATTAGAATGTCGTGGAAAAGTTAATTTATTTCAGTAATTCAACTCAAATTGTGAAATTGCTTCAATGCAAAGGAAACCAGTGTGCCCGCCACGCCATTATTTGATGCGTAGTGACGGGTACAGGGCTGGACTGGGGTTAAAATTCGGACCTGGACAAATCCAGCCTATCCGGCCCTCAAGTTCCCCTGTGAATGTTTTGCTGTGTTATAGGGCCTTCAATTGGAGTAAGTAAATAAATAAATAAATGAGGACAAAAACAAATAATGATATATTACTGAATTCACAGCAAATGCAACAAACTAATAGCCTACTGCATTTTTGTCACATAGAAATGCACTTGACAGTATAAGCATTGATTTTGTGCTAGAACATAGGAAATTTACTGCTAATAAATGCTGTCATCCTTTTCTCACCCTCATGTCTTTCCAAACCTGTATGACTTACTTTCTTCTGTAAAACACAAAAGATTTTTTGTAGAATGTTACCAAACCATTTTGGTTACCCTTGATTTCTGCATGGACCGACATTTCTTGAATTTTTCAAAATATCTTCTATGTTCCACAGAAGAAAGAAATTCATACAGGTTTGGAATGACATGATGCTGAACTTCCTCAAGAAATTAATTAGTAAACATAATTTACGAAAAGTAACCTGCCAAATTGGCTAGTGATTTGACAGCGTTACCCGCCACAGCTGATTTTTACCCGCATTTGGCGGGTTGGCGGGTGTTAATTTCAAACCCTGCCTGTATTATATATAATTATATATTATTTTGTATATAATCGTTTTATAGTCTATACAGTATTTAATGCAATTACATCAGGAGTAATTGTAAGGCTGACGATACATGGGGCAACTTTTTTTGAGCAATATTGCTTGGGAACTTTCCCATTGTGATGGGTAACAAATGTCTATCTGGATATTTTAGATCGGACATGGACCCTGTGTCTCATCTGGTTGCCCGTTGACGGCAACATTGCCCAAAAAATTGCCCCGTGTATCATCAGCCTAAGCTACAAATTGGCTACAACAAGCTGACGGCAGATCAACACTGTATTAAGTGCATCGACTGACAAACATGCACAAAATGAATTTTAGCAAATGGCTGCAATATAACAAAGAGTGAAAAATTTAAGGGGGTCTGAATACTTTCCGTACCCACTGTATATATATGAATAGTAGACCGTAGCACGATTTTGCTTCTTGTTCAGTCGATTTACACTGAAAATTGATGGTCAAGCTGAACACATTGCATTGTGGAATACAGTACTCCAAACATTGTGTTGGGGTTGTATATTGCACATTGTATTGTTTCATAGGTCATCCTAGCATCCACTACATCCTGTTTAAATATTTAGCAAAACTTACATAATACAAAAATAGTATTAAATAGTAGTATAGAAATAGTAAGCGATATTGTAATGTACCATTCCAAACATGGAATGAACACAATAAATGCATGTTGATTTACACAAATGTCACACAACTTCATGGATCCAGAACTTTATTAAACTGATGGTTGCATTTCAATGTGGTGAAGCTGAAATCACAGTCAGTTAATCGATCGCAAACTATGAACCGAAGCCAAACAGGTGGGAGGCCCTCTGAGCTATGAAGCTCTCCCCCATGAATAGAAGTGCATTATACAGTCGTACAGTCGTGACATAAATTTTGTGTTTTGAAAAATTTGCTGCTTAAATTGTTGTGGCGTTCATTCACATTGTTTCTAGATTATGTCACTGCCAATACTTGCAGAAACGATGTGAATGAACACCACAACAGCTTAAGTAGCTAATTTTGCAAAACACAAAATTTATGTCACTGCCAATACTTTTGGCCACGACTGTATAGTACAATAATAGCGATGCATTCACATTCAGAGACAGACAGATTTCTAACAGGCCTACTATGTGAAAATGAACCACTGATGGCGAGCTGATGTCACAATACTTCCCTCCCCCTCTTCTCCAAAGAATGGAAGAAACAAAACCCCCCCACATACAAAAACCATAAGAGAACAGATTCAGAACGAATCTGCCAAATACTGAGCTGTAAAAAATACATACAAGAAAAAATAAAATAAAATAAAATAAAATAAATAAAACTGCTTTTAATATTAAAGGTTCAAACCCCACTCTTTAATACACTAATGTATGAAAAATAAAATGTCTGAAAACCATGACAACTGATAATAGTGAATGTAGTGCTGAGGCAATACTAATTGGCCACATTTTTAATCCAATTAAGGCTTCAAAAAAATTAAAAATAAAAGATTAATGGGATGAGTGGGAGGAGAAGCGTTAGGGTGCCTGTTAAATTTGGTGAATAATTTGTTTGGAATGCCGCCATCCTTCGTAGTCTTCTTGTTGCTGTTCTGTAGATGAATAATGTCCTGGGTTTACTTCTGGTTCCTTTGATCACCGAATTGCTATTAGCCCAACATCTATCAGTTTCTGAATTTTCTGAGCGATGACAGGGTTCTTTAGATGACTAGATGGACAGAAGGGAAAAAAATGAAATGAGACACTGAAAAATCCTAAATATTTACATTATATGAATGTCACAAATTAAAGAACATGTCTGGACACATTTTTAAATACTTTTCTTAAAGCAAAAAAAAAACAAACAAAAAAAAAAAAACATTTTTGTACCATTAAGAGTTTTTGTATTTGTCATGTTCATTACAATTAGGTATTCCCCCTAATTCTCATTACTGTATTTTTTTTTTTTTAACTTTGCATAAATTCTGGTAGTATTTGTTGTATTTCAAATCAGTTTGCTTACATTTCGTGAATTTTTTTTTTTTTAAATCTTAATTTGTTGTCAATCTCTTACCTCACATTTTAAAGGGTGGTCACACCACACTTCAGGATTCAGGATTGCAGATTTGCAGTAAGGTGAAGAATGCATGTTTTTACATTTTGGCTGTATTACAGGTTAAATTATGTTTAATATTTTTGTGTTTCACAAAAAAAAAAAAAAGACACTTCAGAGTGTGATGTCATATCACAGTTGCAGTACTTAAAGTCTACTGTGACGATGACTTTGTATCTCACTAATCTACACCCCCAGCTCAGTTCATGCAGAGACAATATTAGTTGAATCAAGAGTACTAGATAATGGAAACATCCAGTGCACTGGGGAAGCCAGATTGTGAACCACTGCAAAATACTGAAAATAATACTTGAATGGTTTCTTACTCGCTGAGGGCCTGTGGGTCTTTCTGCATCTGCTCTAAGATCATGCGCATGGCAGGATCACTCATGATCTGCTGCACCTCTGGGTCGGCCATAGCCCTCCGTTTCACTTCCTCTGGGCTGTCGTTACGCATTGCTTGGCTCACCATACAGCGTTGCAGACCCTCTGTGGCCTCCTGTAGTGAAAGAGGAATAGATAAATATAATGTTAGTATGTCAGGCCATCATCACCAGCACAATCCTCCTCAAACTCAGAGATAACAGAGCAGGTCATGTATACCTTTGAGTTGGAGTCAAGCTCGAGAGCTTTCTGGTACACATCCATTGCTTTAGAGAAATCCTTCATAGCCTCCAGTGCTGCTCCCTTGCGCGTGTAACCCTTAACTAAAAGTGAGTGGATAGTGTATGGTGTTTGCAATATATATATATATATATATATATCTCACACGGAAGCTGAGAAAACAAAATGTATAGCACTTACTGAAGTTTGGGTCCAGTTTGATGCACTCCTCACAGTCCTGATAAACAGACCAAGAGGTGATGGTTAACAGTGACAGGACAGGATGGTAAATAGGTCAACCAACTAGTCAATTAGTGACATCAAAGTAGAATCAGTTTTTCCCCTGTTATTGTGCTGTTAATTGTTAATGCTCTTAAATTTCTCAGAAAGTGTTAATGTGATGATGCTCTGAGAAGTTGCATCTATAAATTCCTTCCCTTTGAATCACGACAACTACAGCAATAACAACACTGTCTCTTGAACAAATTCAACATGCTCAAGTTTAGACTATTATAATCCGAAGATGTCCATTTTTTTTTTCTAAAGCCAATGATAGTTGTGCAATAGGACATAGAATAGTACAGATCAGACATTGACATATA
>NW_015664986.1:12893-18775 GCF_001515625.1 Sinocyclocheilus rhinocerous | reverse complement strand
TTAATTTATCCATTCATGGTATTCATTACATAGTAGTGTTATTTAATTGACCACCTGAGTCTTTCTTGTGTTAATACAGCAAGTAGCTCTACAAGTCACCAATGTGTCACGAATTCTTCAGATTAGTCCGCTGACAAACTCTCTCCAATATACATACTTTTTATTTATTTGACAATCCTCCTAGATTTACAGTACAGGAAAATTCAGGTAACACTTTAGATTAGAGAACACCATTCACTATTAAAGGGTTAGTTCACCCAAAAATGAAAATTTTGTCATTAATTACTCACCCTCATGTTGTTCCAAACCCGTAAGACCTCCGTTCATCTTCGGAACACAAATTAAGATATTTTTGATGCATTTTGACAGCTCTCTGACCCTCCCACAGACAGCAAGGGTCCTTACACGATCACGGTCCAGAAACGTAGCAAGGAGATCGGTAAAATAATCCATGTGACATCAGGGGTTCAACTGTAATTTTACGAAGCTACGAGAATACTTTTTGTTACGTAGCTCCATAACATTACGGTTGAACCCTTAGCTGCTTATTAGCATGCATATTACAAGCATATTGGCTGTTTATTAGTACTTATAAAGCACATATGAATGCCTTATTCTGAACGACCTTCTAACCCAACCCAATACCTAAGCAGAACTACTACAAACAACTACCTTACTTATTATCAATAAGCAGCAAATTAAGAGTTTATCGAGAGAAAAGTCTTAGTAAATTGTGAATGTGTTCCCTAATGTAAAGTGTTACCTGCTGGTGTTACTAGCTGGTGCCCCGAGGAAAAAGGATGGAGTCATCCGATACTTTCATACTCACCTTAAATAACATGTGACAAAAACTCACAACATGAACATGATCTAGCCCACTATAAGTGCTTCAAACAATCTCTGTGTGTTTGTATGCATGATTGTACCTTGAGGGCCAGCTGGAATTCCAGTAGTTTGGTGTAGCAGGCAGCTCGGTTGCTGAAGAGTTTTGCATCATAAGGGTTTCTCTTGATAGCCTCTGAGTAATGTTTCATGGCCAAAGGATAGTCACCTACATATCACACAGCAACAGAACAAATGAAATTGCAATCTAAATTATTTCAAAATAAATCTTATTAAATCGGAACGTTACAGCAGTGTTGATTTGGTTCATATACACACCCTTCTGGAAGGCATCGTTGCCCTTGTTTTTTTCTTCCAGTGCCAAATCTGGATTGATGTAGGCATGCTTCTCCTGTTCCTTTAAAATCTTTTCCGCCTGTAAAGAGCAGGAAGAAATAGCTTCCCATCAACAAAAGTTTTGAGTATAGATATTTTACTTTGGAGTTTTAAGTCTCATTTCACACTACTTAAGGCTTAAAATTTGTATTTTTTTTTTTTTTTTTTGTATAATGGAACAGTATTTTTCAAAAAAAAAATCCTCATGACAATTTTTTTTAAAAGGAAAATAAACTTCTTAATTCATTACTTTCATTTTCAGGTGAAATATGACCAGGACACCACAGTCTAACAGAAAAAAGAGAGATATACTAGGGGATATTGGTGTGAATCTTTCACCAAAAATCTCAATGACCTGCTGGCATTTCTTGAGGACTTCAGGTGTGCGATGCTCTGTCAGACTCTTATTAAAAAACTGGACTGCCTCTTTGTACTTCTCCTGCTTATAATAGGAGTTACCAATCCTGGCGTATGCCCTGCAACCAAACAGAGACAAATAAATCATTATAGAGGTACCATAAATACATTAACTCTTACTTTTCAGTTTTGTTCTGGTACAGAAAATTTACTTGGCAATCTGTCTGTAATCCTCCCGGTTCTCTCTGCCCACCTCAATGGCTTTCTCACAAAGCTCTCTGCACTTATCAAACTCCCCCTTTTCAAAATGCACAGCTGAGAGAGAAAACAGACACACTTAATTAGAAGTATTCACTTGTAGTAGTTGTGGGTTTGTTTGAGTAGTTAAGGTAGTTTTATCCTACATAAGACTTTATTAAAACTCCTCACCAAACCTTTTATCTTCACACTTGAACAAAACCTAAGTGGAAGGGCAAAGGCTAAAAAACACCATAAGGGGACGTACACAAGATTATTTTGCTGCTATGCATCTCACTGTTGTTAAATAAGTGGTTAAATGGTTCACACAGAATGTGTATTTGCATTCCATTCCATTGCATTGCTATTCATTGAAATTAAGCTGCGATTAAATAAAATATGAATATTAGATGAAAAACTAAATTAAAAATTAAAAAACTTTGCAACTGAAATGGAATTAAATTGAAGCACTTAAAATGACTAACTGGAAATTAAATCTAAATAGTAATACATTCATTTATTCAACTTTATTTCCAGACTCAAAGTCCATTGGCAAAACTCCAAAACAGTACAATACACATTAAAACAGTTATACCAATGTTTTCTCATAAGTGACTGATCACACCACAGTAAGCCTAGGATATGACAGCAACATTATAATAGCATTCTGTGAATCATCCAAAGTGCAGTCAATCGATAAAAAAAAAAAAAAAACTAATTTATTGCATAATTTTCTAAAATTAATCGTAATTAATCCCACCTAACATTCAAGTTTTTAATTATACATTTATATTGCAATAATTTCACATTTAATCTTCAAATTAATGTAAAAACAACATAAAGACAGTATATCTTACATTTGTTTAATGGCATCTTTTTAATGACTGAAGGTGAGTATCACTGGCTACGTTTACACACAACCAAATAATCCATTTGTAATCGGATTGATGGCTTAATCGGACTGAAAAGCCTTCATGTAAACACCTTAATCGATCCAAAAATGGATAAATATTAATTCTGCTGTTTAAAACAAATAAAGAAACAGTGTAGGAGAATGGTTATTATGCGCAAACAGCAGGAAACTTTCTATATGCTTGCAGTGTGCGCATGTAAAAAAAAATCAATTGATTTGAAGCTTGTGACATGAACTCTAAATAAAGTGATCGGGTTGCTTTGAATGTTTATGTAAACACTACATTCAGATTCATCAATCTGAATGAATTCAATCCAATTGAAACAAAAGTTGTGCATGTAAACATTGCCACTGATACCAATACTACTGATGTCTCTAGGAAATTGTTCTTTTTTTTCCCTAATATTTATCCACTATATGTAATGTTGACTACACTAACATTACTGTATAATTGAGATCTATCAATTTTAACATTTATTAGACCTTAAAAAAAAAACTCTTCACATAAACCCATTATAATAAATGTCATATGTGATGCGATCTGGGAAAACCAGTCAGATGTTGCGCTGGGACGTTTTCAGGAAATTCGAAAAATAGGTTGAAATGTCAATTTTTTGTCAAAATTAAGGTTTCCATTAAATTATTATTCTTTAACATCTTGTCTATCATCTCTGAAAATATCTTGGCAAAATGCACTTGTTTAGTGCAGAAAAATAGCGATTTATTGCAGCAAGCAGAAAAGACTGTCTTTCTCTTATGTTAAGAACGCGCTGCGGAGGTCCGAGGTGCTTTCTCTTAACACCACAAAAACAGTTAACAAAAAAAAATCAATTGATTTGAAGCTTGTGACATGAACTCTAAATAAAGTGATCGGGTTGCTTTGAATGTTTATGTAAACACTACATTCAGATTCATCAATCTGAATGAATTCAATCCAATTGAAACAAAAGTTGTGCATGTAAACATTGCCACTGATACCAATACTACTGATGTCTCTAGGAAATTGTTCTTTTTTTCCCCTAATATTTATCCACTATATGTAATGTTGACTACACTAACATTACTGTATAATTGAGATCCATCAATTTTAACATTTATTATTAAAAAAAAAAAAAACTCTTCACATAAACCCATTATAATAAATGTCATATGTGATGCGATCTGGGAAAACCAGTCAGATGTTGCGCTGGGACGTTTTCAGGAAATTCGAAAAATAGGTTGAAATGTCAATTTTTTGTCAAAATTAAGGTTTCCATTAAATTATTATTCTTTAACATCTTGTCTATCATCTCTGAAAATATCTTGGCAAAATGCACTTGTTTAGTGCAGAAAAATAGCGATTTATTGCAGCAAGCAGAAAAGACTGTCTTTCTCTTATGTTAAGAACGCGCTGCGGAGGTCCGAGGTGCTTTCTCTTAACACCACAAAAACAGTTAACCTATCAAAATAAACCACGTAACATATATAATAAAGGTGTATCAATGCACATTTCCCACTGTGTAAACTACGGCACGCAAAGTTTTTTTATTTATTTTTTAATATCGTGAGATGGCGGAGCGCAAGAAAACAACACAGTCTGAAGTAGCTGCTTACTTAAACGATCTTGCTCGTCTCAATCTGCTCAATCTTGGTGATGTCAGTGCCCTAAACAATGTTATAATGGACTACTTCACATCCAGAGATGAAGGATCGGATGATGAAGTTACTAAAGAGGTGGAGTCCGATGACAGTCTGTTATATGCACAGGTGCGCGAACAGTTGCGCTGTGCTCGCTTTTCTAAATGTAAACTACAAGGTACACTATTCGTGCTATCTAAACATAAAAGGCGTGATCAAAAGTTCAGAGACTATGCCCATGATAAACAACCGAAAACTGTCCTCTTCAGGGTAACATTAGTCTGTTTATGTAATGATGAAGTATAGCGCTCCTGACAGACAGATCTCGTAAAACCCGTGAAGTGAATCAGTCTCAATTTAAACCCGTTTTTCTCAACATTCCATTTCTGAAAATCATAGCTATCAGCCAACTTCAGACAGCCATAACTTGTTACGTTCAAGCTATGGACAAAATAAAAACAGTTTAAACCCAGCTTTCATATGGTATCAAAACCTAAAAAAGGTAAAATTTCACCATGTGGTGGGTTTTCTTAGATTGCATCACATATTTACCTGTGCCCTTCAGCAAGTAGGAAATATACAGAAATTGAATAATTGAAACTGAAGTTGTCAAAAATAACTTCATCTAAATTAAATATAGATGAATCCTTAAAGCTATAAAGATATTGATGACCTCTTTTTTCTTTTGTTCTTTGATTAACAGATATCACAGCAGCTGGGCTATTAGGTTATTTGGCTGCTACTACTTTAAGAGCTGCCGTTGCTGAACCGATGCGGATCTGACACGCATGCTCGTTTCATTCGCACTTTAGTATGAAATGATACAGGCTACAGCATGTGCTGCCGTATTTGAGTGTGCAATTGAAGAGCATGCTTACCTGCTTGGTTTGACAGATAGGTCATGTTGGTGGGATCGTGCTTTAGAGCTTCTTCATAGTGCTTCAGTGCAGTAGCAAAATCTTTCTTCTTATATGCTGCATTTCCCAGTTCCTTCTCCTTCAAGGCCTAGAAAAATGATCAAAATTAAGACAGACACCATTGCTAACTTGGCATTGCAGCATATTCAACATAAATCTAAAATGCAGTCAACTAAACACAGACAATTCAAACAACTCAGTTTAAATTGTCTGTTGTATATAGGGATGTGTCGGAGCGCATGACCACTGTATCGCCAGTGTGTTATTCTAAGCATGTGAAGGATGCTGCTTTACATGGATACTGGGACACGAAAGAAGTTCAAAGCCTTGTTTACATAATAAATACTAGTTTAGCAACCAAATGTTTGGCTACACCTTGAATATTTAAACATTTAGATTTGTGCCGAATAGGGAAGTAACGATTACCGGTTTCATGGTAAATCATGATAAAATTCCCCACGGTTAGTATTACCGTTTCATCTTTTAATTTTCATTAAAACCGTATTAGATTACTGTGATTTGAACAACTCGCGATAAATAAATACTGTCCCAGCATAAAGCACAGTTTTAAGTAACAGTCTCACGTGCGCACAGCACGCAGAGTAGTTTCGTTTTGAGTGAAA